>NC_064634.1:188733583-189036614 GCF_023864275.1 Schistocerca cancellata
AAATATCAGTTAACATTGTTAACATATATTAACGTATAGTATCCTAATGTATTATATTGCAAAGATTGGTTAAGTTTACTTCACTCCAATTGCTCAATGTTTTCAGTTTAACACAGCTAGCAAGATTGATGTTCTAAGTACTCATTTATAGAGTAAAAACAGTGACACAACAAAAATGACTTCACAGCTTTGCTAAATTTTATGTTGTCTTCCATGGACTTAATACTAGTGGGAAGATTGTTGAAAAGTTGGAGGCCCATGTGGAAAGCTCCCTTTTTACACAATTGAGTGTTTGTATGTAAAACATGCAGATTTGAGTTTTTCCTGGTGTTGTGTTTATGTATTTCATTATTTTTTACGACTCTGGAGTTAGTTGGTACTATGTGGTTTCTGAAAAATTTTAATAGTCTCGAGAATGTATAGGAAAGGCAGTGTAAGGATTTCCAACTTTCTGAAGATGGGTTTGCAGAAGTCTCTGGGTTTGCTCCCAGTAATAATCCTCATTGCTCTCTTATGGATTTTGAATGTGCCCAGGGCAGTTGGAGAATTTCCCCCGAATATCACACTATATTGTAGGTGGGCTTGTATGTAAGTGTAGTATGTGCTGATTAATGTTTTCAGGCTAGTACATGATTTCAGTACACTCAATGCATAACAGCATTTACCTTCCCTGTATGTGTATTCCATTTCATGTTGTCTTGAACCCACAGACCCAGGAATTTGAAAACAGTGTCAGTATCTATTGGCTGATTATTTACAGTGACAAGTGACTGAGAGGAAATTGCATTTTGTGTTGTGTGAAAGTTCATGGAAGCTGTCTCTTTGGTGTTGATAGTTAATCTGTTGATTTTAGCCCAGTTGATGAGTTGTTCAGTGACCAAGTTCACAGCTTTTTGCACAGCCTCTGTATTCTCCCCTTTGAGGAGTATAGTTGTGTCATCACCAAATATTATTGTTTTGTGTGCATCACATTCTGGTTCAAGTCATTAATCTACAGGAGGAAAAGTGGAGGTTCCAATACTGAGCCCTGTGGTACACCTTGCTTTACAGTTTTATTACTTGATAGGATTTCAGTTATTGAGTTGGTTTGTCTATTAGTGTATTTCATGCTGACACTCTGCATCCGATTGGTTAGGAATGATCCAGTCCAATTGTTTGCAATTCCTCTGATACCATAGTGTTCTATTTTTTCCAGCAATATTTTGTGGTCAACAGTGTCAAAAGCCTTTGACAAATCCAGAAATATGCCTGTTATGGGTTGTTTTTTATCTAACAGATCTAATAGCGTATTTATGCAATCATATACTGCAGATTCAGTAGATTTGTTGCTTCTGAACCCATGTTGAGCTAAACTTAGTAAATCACCCTTTTTTTCCACTGATGTTCATCAGTTTTTTTGTACATTATTTTTTCAAAAACTTTAGAAAAGCAGTATGGGATTGAGATAGGCTTGCAGTTATTCATATCTTTATCATCACCTTTTTTTGAAGACAGGAATTACTTTAGAAAGTTTCAGAGCTTCAGGGAAAGTACCTGCCTGGAAAGAACAGTCACAGAGGTGAGTTAATGGTTCAGCAATTGTGTGCACACAATTTTTATTACAGCTGCTGGGATACCATCAATTCCAGCTGAGTATGAATTTTTTAACACTCTGAGGGCTTTTGCAACATCATTTTCAGTGACTGGTAATGAAAATTGACTCCGCACATGTATATTTTTGGTTTGCTGGTTATTAGTTTGTGTTAGGATTATTTTTGACCAATTTTTCAACTATGCTCGTAAAGAAATTGTTGAAAGAGTTCACCACAACTTCGGGATTAGATATAGATTCATTGTTGGGTTTGATTTCTACCTTCGTGTGTGTAGCTTTCATTTCCCCTCTTTCCCTTTTTATGATTTTCCATATTGCTTTTACTTTATTGCTGGATTTGTCAATGTACTCATCATTTTGCATCCTTTTTGCTTGTCTTATCACTCTTCTTAGGATACATGTGTAGTTTTTATAATATTCTGTTAGTTGGGGGGAGTCACTACTTTGTTTCATAACATGTGGAGTATTCTTTTATGTTTGCAAGAGATTTTTATAGCTGGTGTAATCCAAGTCTTGTTTCTCATATTATTATTTATTCTTACTGGTTTTTGTGGAAAAGCCTCTTCAAAGTGGTGGATCATTTTGTCAAGAAATATGTTGAATTTCATGTTGACATCATTGGCTGTGTACATCCCTGTCCACTTTTTTTTACTAAGGAGGGCATTTAGCTTGTTCAAGTTATCTTGAGTGAAAAACCGTCATAAAGTTTTAGGTGGGACTGGGTTTGAGGTATCTTTGCTAACATCGACCTTTAGAATGACAGCTTGGTGGTCACTGAATCTGAATTGTATTCTTCTAGAGTTAGGTTAAGTTTATTTCTATTTGCAAAAATTTCATCTAGAGCTGTCTTAGATGTGGGTGTTATTCCTAATGGGCTCATTTACAAGGCTATGCAGATTATAAGTTTTTGCAATGTCAATCAATGTCTCACTGTTTCTGTTGTGGGTGAGAAAGTCTATATTAAAGTCACCACATATAATCACATCCTGTTTGCACTGACTTATTTAGGATAGAAACAAGTCCATTTGTAACAGAAAACCATTAATACTACTCGATGGGGGACGGTAAATTTTAGCTACAATTAGATTTAGATCTATAAGCTTTATGGCTGCACATTCAAAGATCTTGTCTGTTCCTATTTCCTTTAGGGTAGGAAGTGGGCTATATTCAATGTGTTGTTTTATGAAGATGGCAACCCCGCCACGTCCATCATTTGATCTGGAGTAGTGTTCACATAATTTGAAATGTGGGAGTGAGATTAATTTAACTTCATCAGTGCAGATCCAGTGCTCTGCTAGGCATACTACTGAGATATCACTGAGTTCACTGGTCCGCAAAATGCTTAAGTCATCACTTTTGTTGCTCAAGGATTGGACATTGTGATAATAGATTTTCAGGTCTGAGTAGGGTTTACTCAGGGGGCTTGAAGTTATATTTACTGTGTCACTGACCTTTAGTTTAAATTATGCTGTATTCCAGATATGTTGACTTCTGAGCAGTTGTGCTGGTTCTGTTTGTCATCCCTGGCAGCTGACTCATCTTCTAGGTGGTCCTGAAAAGTATCCACGTGCACTTCACACTGCTGAGGCATCACATTGTCATTTTGGAGTGATGTCTCAATAATGTTCACCATCACATTATTGATCCTTTCAGGTTCCTGACCTTTTTGAGGTGTCAGGGGGTTTGTGTTTAGTCTCTGTGACTTTGTGACCCATTTGTCTAGTGTAGTTTGCACAGTATGGCCACTATTACTCTTTTTATTTCCTGTCTTGATCCAATTGCTTATAAGCATCTGTTTATGGTTTCTAACTTTTGGTTTCATATTGTCTCCCATAGTTGTCAGGAAGGCCAGTTTATTGCAGATAATCTCCTTGCCACATTTGTTTAGGTGGAAACCATGTGTTGTGAAGTGGTTTCTGGCTAGTCTCTATATTTCAAAGTTCACAGCAGTTCTTTTTTTGTATGCATGTTTTGCTAAATTCAGTGCTTGTGCCAGATGGAGGTTTGTGGTATTAATTTTACTATTTAAATTATGAACATCATATCTCCTGGGTATAGGATGGAAATGATATTCATTTTGTGACTTAGAGCGAGTATTGGTTCCATTGGTTATACCACATGTTTCATCATTAGATCAAGAGGTTTGTCTCTGTTGTTAGAACCCCTCATTACAATCAAAGTATCACGCGTACTGAAGCTTCTTGTCAAATTTTCTTCATTTGTTACCACCTCTTTTAGGGGATCATGAGGTTTTACTATGCTTTTTTACATGGTATGAGGGCCCTAGCTAGTTTGCCTTGCAGTATTTGAGCACAGTCTCTTCCATGACTGTCACTTAATATTAGTACTTTCATTTTTTCTGAGATTTTCTTGCTATGTAACATTCTGGAATTTCTTTCGCTTTTGTCCTGCACATATATTGGAGCCTTAGAAATTATGTTCACTGGCGGATTACTCATACATTTCATGGCGGTGTGTTCACTTTGGGTTAATATTTGCGTAAGATCTTGTGCAACGTTAGACTGTAAATTGACCTTGCTAGCATCTTGCACCAGGTGGTTATCAGAAGTTACAATTCTAAAATCACTTTCTGCGTTCATTTCACTTAGGTCTTCCCTCACATTTGCTTTGTTTTCCGTGGCAGTTTGTTTACATGCAGATTGCACAGGGCTACAATCACACTTGGTGCTAGACAACACACGATATCTGAGCATTGCATTCTGAGCACAATTAGGTCTTGACTATTTCTCATAGTATGCTGACCTGTCAAACACCAGTTTTTGTTACCGATATTTATGTTTGGGATGCAGATAACGAGTTCATTGTTCGTGGGTTTATTGGTTACTGCCAGTTCAAGATCATTACCCGTCACTAATAGTTCATGATACTTCACCAGTAGGCTTTCATGCTTGAGGCTGAGGACCATTATTTCTTGTTTCAACAATGTAATTATGTGATCCTGCGTTTTTAGAGTATTGTTTACTTTGGATTCTGTAGCTAGTATGATGCATTGGTGGTATCTCCACTGATCTTCACTGTTAAAGTATTTCAGGTTAATTTTGACGCATTTTTCATGGTACCACTAATTACAGTTAATACACAGAATACCTCGTATAACTCTTTTTGAACATATTTTGCACTTGTTGCGGTCAAAATTTGTTGGAACTGCAGGATCGGCAATTTCTAACTCAAGTGTTTATTTTTCTTGTGTGATAGCCAACCAATATTTCTTTTTAAATTGCTCTTTAAAATCATCCCAAGAAGAGAATTCCTCTGAGTGAGCAGTTCCTTACTCAGTGGTGTCCCCTTTCAATAACCAAATGCAAAATCTGTTTTTCTATAATCATTCCAACACTTTGGTAATGTTCGGGAGAACTCTGTCAATAAGTAAGTGGGATGGTTGTCCCCATCAGTTCTGAATTTTGAGAATTATTTCCACAGATTTATTCCTCTAGCTGTTTGTATCTCCTGCATTACTTCTACTGACAGCACACCACTTTCATTAAATGTCTTTTGACTTAAATCTGCTTTCATTTTTGCGAGTTTCCCCCAAGGCTTCAGTAACTCCCCTTCCATGCTATCTTTGCCAGCCAAGATGGGTGAACTGAACTGATCAAATATTCAACTTTTTCTCAAAGTCTTTGTTCAACCAACACATTTTTTCATTCCTCCAAGTAACCAAATTAGGTTCTGGATTGGTGCTTACTATCATCATCTTGTTTCGTAGTAATACATCTAATCTGCCTTGCTTGTCTGTACACTCTCCAAAACTTTTGTTATGATGACCCATTAAATTATTCGAAATTTTGGAGTACTTTCCTCAGCTTCTCATTTACTTCATTTCGTCCTAAATCACATTGTTTATGCATCTAGGTATGTAACACCTCTGATGGGCTGGATAGGGTTGTTTGTGCTTCATTCAACTATGCTTGAGTACTACCTTTAACAGCCTGTAAATTATCTTTCAACTCATTAAGTGGCTTATTTGATTCCTCCATACAGCCCTTGAACCACTCCAAAGTGACATCTGCCATATCACTTGTTGTAATAGACATTCAGTAACTTTAACAAAAGTTATGTGCTAGGACAAAGTTGATAAGTGATAACCAATCAGAAAATAAAATACCTGTATCACTAAATCACACCCTGCTGATCATGCATGACACAAAGCCATCAAAGAAAAAAAAAAAAATAAATAACTTGTTGCTGGTACAGCTCACTGGGTTGATGTGACTACGTCATCTGCTGCTCTGTTGGCATGATGGTATCTTGATGTGTGTAGTTGAATATGCCCTTGATGCTGTAGTGGTGGCTAGTTGTGGCATAGCTGCACAGTGTATCACCCCATGGCAAAATCTAAGGGTGTATGCACTGCTGTCATCTCTCTTTTTGAACTCATAGACTGTTAAGTTCTTGATAGTTGTAATTTGAAATGGCAGTAAAAGAAAATTGTTAAGTGCTCGATTATCAATGTTGTCTGACTTCAGAAATGGGCAGCATAATTTAACAGCTTTTATGTTGCATCTTATTGACACTGTTATTCCATGTGGTCAGGGACACCAGCGTATCTCTCATGCATATTTTTGTGAAATTATCATAAAAATATTTTTCTTAATATGATTTCCCTCTTGTTGTGGTCCTTCACTGAGTTGCCAAGATGAACTTTTCCTGTATCATTTCTGGTGTGGTGTAAGTCTAGTCTTCTTGCCTATGTTCCATAATGGAAGTATACAAAAAATCAAACTTTATCTCCTGGTAGCTTAGGCCACACTCTGAAGCTAAAAGGAAAAGGCTTTATCTTCTGCAGACAACTAAATTATGAAAGCCATTCTCCAATTAACTATCCATATATTTTCTCTTCTCTTTACACAGGCATACTCTATTCATTACATAGCTATATCTTGTTCCTCACATAAGTATATCTTATTTCACAAGACAAGATCTCACTTTCTGGTATAAAATTAATTCAGAATAACACAATAATATAAATTCCATTGTTTTATAACTTCTTGTTATTGTTCATGGCTGGTATTCCACGGCCATAGCACATCTTTGGGCTGCATCCTCCCTTCAGCAAGTGGTACCTTCCTTCATCATTCTGCACCCATGAAACCCACAAGTCTGACATAATAGCATACCATTCCCACACAGTGGGCTTTTCTTATCTTATCTGTAAAATGCAACTTTAACTTTACTTCATGATCACATTTCCCCATGTGGAAGGACGTAGATGTGACCTATCATTTCCCCTGAAATGACGTGTCACACCTCAGCAACCAGATATCTTCACTCTCAAAATTGACCTCATTGGAGACAAAGTTTTTATCATCTGTGGTGAACACTCCCTATCCTGTGTTGTCTAATCGGTGTCTCCAATATACATTCCACAATCACTAAATATTTCAGAGCTTTCTACTTCAGGTTTCAGGCAGCTCTCAGCCCCCAGAATAATTTGAGAGTGACATTTTTCCCTGAGGGCAGTAAATATTGGAATGCTGTTACAAATACTTTGACAATTTACTGATTAAATTTTGACAGTTAAAATGTCTTTTCTGTGAACATGGTCTGATTTTGCTATCTGTGCGTCAACTATAGAGTGTTCATCAGAGTACCTCAAACTACCTCATAATGTAAAAAATCCCCATGGGCATTCCTCAAGTAGTCTGCTACTCCAGTAGCTTTTCACTTTGTGTAGTGCACTCCTACCCTATCAAGTGGAATCCTACAACTCAACACTCGATAATGCAGCCCCAGAAATCTGCTGCCAACATCATCACATAGTTGACAAAGCATTTGTTTGAGACCCTCCATTTGGCTCCTAACCAAAGTATCCTGACTGACTCTGGGAACAGTGCTGCAAATTGCAAGTTCTACTTGCACCCAACACATGTAACCAGCAGCCTTCACTGCTTCCGCCATCTGCCTGTATGAACTGAGGATGGCCTCAGAACCCAAGCCAGAGCCACAACTGCACCTACATGGGCAGTAGCCACAGTCAGTGCCCTGTGCAGACATACCGAGTGCACATTAGCTTTGTTTCTGGCCTGGAATACTCCATAATGTGCTTAACATTGGAGCTCCTGATAATGAGCAAATCCCCCTTCCCTCCCAGTATGCGTGCTCAAACCCTGCTGAATAAGCAGCCACTTGTCCACTCACACCATGGATGGGCCAGGCCAGGTGGCCATCTCCACGTTGGCCCTCTACCTCAAGTGATGTGTCAAGTAACCACCTGCCACTCACACTGCATGAGGACAGATCCCTTGTATTGGGCCCACTGTGAGGGGCCTCGGCAGCAGAGCCTGTAGGTGAAACCAGCAATACATGATGTGTCCCATGCAAGTGCCAGATATTCCATCACCACTGCACAGCCAGAATGCTGCTGACCATAGCCAAAAATGCCTTCAGTTCATCGCGAACTGTGGCCAGCTCCTCCTACATCTGTGCACAACATGCACACATCCTGTCCATCCCAGCACTACTAAGAAAACACAGAAAGAGCTAAATGCACAACTTGCTATTTAGCAGATGTGTAGCAGGTAACAGTAGTTGGTAGTATTCAGAGAAGCCATTTAGTTACATTTTTCATGATGTTTATTGTGATCACCACTTACAAAACTGTAATTTTCCCAGTTGATTGTTGAATGACCAGTCTTTTCCAATGATGACAGTATGATTGGCGAACATTTATTGTAGTGACCTGAGGAATATTCTATAGTTCTCAGTTGCATCAGAAAGTGAGTACGATGGTTGACAGAATGTTCCAGTTTCTAGTTTTTGCCTGCCTTGATACTGTGTGTAACCCCAATAATCTCATGGGCAGCATAAATTTCTGTCTCAGTGGATTTTAATTTCTTGTCTGCTGTAACAAATACACCACTACCATTCACCAACAACTTAAAACACAAATTCAATAGTTTCTGAAAGAAACAATTAAGAACCAGAAACTTAAATTAATACAAAAGTTAAAAACATTTCATGACAATCAATGTGTAACATTCCAACTTAACCTAGATCTCTGGTTTTGCTACAGACCAGTCGCCTCATGTTGGTATGCACATTTTCAGAAAGAGGCACCGTTTCCGTCAGCAGGAGGCCCAACCACAGCTCACAGCTCCTACTGCCACCTTTTCTCCCATCTGGACCTATTCTTAAGTTTAGACAGTGTTATGTGGATCAGTACATCTACTGTACATACTACACAATATGAGCGACTGTCTCTTCAATGTATCATCATCTCCGCAGGACCTATGTAGGTCCAGTAAACAACACAATTTAAGCAAACCTCCACTAAATGTATCACCATTTCTACAAACACAGTGTATGATGAAGTGTACTTTGCAAATATTTACTATCACTAAAACCATGAGACAATCAAAAACTAAGTGACAATACTGAGTTTAAAATTAACAAATTAATTTTACTTACAACTAAAAACTGCAGTGCTTGCCTAAGGAATAATATGCAGAATTGGAGACCCTGCCCTTCTACTACAGCACCCCCTCCCCTTCCCGCTTTCTCCCATTACTACTTACAGCACTACAAATCTCCATACAATAAGAAAATCAATCAATTGCAAGCTTCTTACTGACACCCATCTCATTACATATAAACCATACACTCTGTAGTGAATAACACAAATATACTGTGAGGACATTGGCAAAGAATTTTGAGGTAAAGAATTACCCCTATCACTTCTGAAAAGCTATAAAAATACCACACGCAATTGCATTGGCAAGATAACATAAACACATACCCAATCCTAGTTTTGGACACACATGATGGAGCGATTGAATTTCTATGCTTAACACGTTTCATCTTTTCATCCAACGAGTCAATGTTTTTTCAAAAAATATTCAAATTTGTCATTACATAGGCTCATCAAAGTAACTTTATTAATTGAAATATGAAAGCTGACATTTCCGTCTTCGAATATTCCTAACAGGAAGGGGAGGCAACACAATGAACTCCACTAGTATGAGGAACAGGTTCCATACCATCAATAACTCCAAACTAATTGTACACACCATTGTCTACAAAACAAACGCCTGTGGCAAATCAAAACATAAGCATTGCTTACTATTTTCCTACCAGATCACTAATTGTGTACTATTTTAATCTTGTGTTGTTGTTGTTGTTGTTGTCGTCGTCTTCAGTCCTGAGACTGGTTTGATGCAGCTCTCCATGCTACTCTATCCTGTGCAAGCTTCTTCATCTCCCAGTACCCACTGCAACCTTCATCCTTCTGAATCTGCTTAGTGTATTCATCTCTTGGTCTCCCTCTACGATTTTTACCCTCCATGCTGCCCTCCAACACTAAATTGGTGATCCCTTGATGCCTCAGAACATGTCCTATCAACCAATCCCTTCTTCTAGTCAAGTTGTGCCACAAATTTATCTTCTCCCCAATTCTATTCAGTACCTCCGCTTTACTTATGTGACCTACCCATCTAATCTTGAGCATTCTTCTGTAGCACCACATTTCGAAATCTTCTATTCTCTTCTTGTCTAAACTATTTATCGTCCACGTTTCACTTCCATACATGGCTACACTCCTTACAAATACTTTCAGAAACAGCTTCCTGACACTTAAATCTATACTCGATGTTAACAAATTTCTCTTCTTCAGAAATGCTTTCCTTGCCATTTCCAGTCTACGTTTTATATCCTCTCTACTTCGACCATCATCAGTTATTTTGCTCCCCTAATAGCAAAACTCATTTACTACTTTAAGTGTCTCATTTCCTAATCTAATTCCCTCAGCATCACATTCCATTATCCTCGTTTGTCTTTTGTTGATGTTTATCTTATATCCCCCTTTCAAGAGACTGTCCATTCCTTTCAACTGCTCTACCTGGTCCTTTGCTGTCTCTGACAGAATTTATAATGTCATCGGCGAACCACAAAGCTTTTATTTCTTCTCCATGTATTTTAATTCCTACTCCAAACTTTTCTTTTGTTTCCTTTACTGCTTGCTCGATATACAGATTGAATAACATCGGGGATAGGCTACAACCCTTTCTCACTCCCTTCCCAACCACTGCTTTCCTTTCATGCCCCTCGACTCTTATAACTGCCATCTGGTTTCTGTACAAATTGTTAATAGTGTTTTGCTTCCAGTATTTTACCCCTGCCACCTTCAGAATTTGAAAGAGAATATTCCAGTCTACATTGGTAAAAGCTTTCTCTAAGTCTACAAATGCTAGAAATGTAGGTTTGCCTATTCTCAGCCTGTCGTCATAAGATAAGTCATAGGGTAAGTGTTGCCTTGCGTGTTCCAACATTTCTATGGAATTCAAACTGATCCTTCTCAAGGTCAGTCTCTACCAGTTTTTCCAATTGTCTGTAAAGAATTCGCAATAGTATTTTGCAGCCGTCAACACTTGCTTTCTTTGGGATTGGAATTATTATATTTTTCTTGAAGTCTGAGGGTATTTCACCTGTCTCGTATATCTTGCTCACCAGATGGTAGAGTTGTGTCATGGCTGGCTCTCCCAAGGCTATCAGTAGTTCTAATGGAATGTTGTCTACTTCCGGGGCCTTGTTTCAACTTAGGTCTTTCAGTGCTCTGTCAGACTCTTCACGCAGTATCATATTTCCCATTTCATCTTCATCTACATCCTCTTCCATTTCCATAATATTGTCCTCAAGTGCATCACCCTTGTATAGACCCCCTATATACTCCTTCCACCTTTCTGATTTCCTTTCTTTGCTTAAAACTGGGTTTCCATCTGAGCCATTTTGCACTTCCTATCGATCTCATTTTTGAGACGTTTGTATTCCTTTTTGCCTGCTTCATTTACTGCACTTTTATATTTTCTCCTTTCATCAATTAAATTCAATATTTCTTCTGTTACCCAAGGATTTCTACTAGCCATCATTTTTTACTTAGTCACTTGATCCTCTGCTGCCTTCACTATTTCGTCTCTCAAAGCTATCCATTCTTTTTCTACTGTATTTCTTTCCCCCTTTCTTGCGAATCATTCCATAATGCTTTCCCTGAAACTCTGTACAACCTCTGGTTCTTTCAGTTTATCCAGGCCCCATCTCCTTAAATTCCCACCTTCCTGCAGTTTCTTCAGTTTTAATCTACAGTTCATAACCAATAGATTGTGGTCAGAGTCCACATCTGGTCCTGGAAATGTCTTACAATTTAAAACGTGGTTCCTAAATCTCTGTCTTACCATTATATAATCTATCTGAAACCTGTCAGTATCTCCAGGCCTCTTCCCTGTATACAACCTTCTTTCACGATTCTTGAATGTTAGCTATGATTAAGTTACACTCTGTGCAAATTTCTACCAGGCGGCTTCTTCTTTCATTCCTTACCCCCATTCCATATTCACCTACTACATTTCCTTGTCTTCCTTTTCTTACTATCGAATTCCACTCACCCATTTTAATCTTACTGAAACTAATTTTATGGCCTACGGTCATACTTGTTCTGTTCATATGATCCATCCTATGTTGAAGAACTTCTGGATCCATAGCTAACAAAACAATGTCAGTGTGTGATTACATGCAAGATTTAAGTACTTATTATAACTTTATTGAGGCGTTGATTGGTTTAAAAATTCACAAATAAGCTTGAAATTGTCACTGAACTTCTGGACAGTCTCTGTCCTTAGAGCAGACAGACGAAAGAAAGAAATAGAAACAGCGCACACCGATGAATGCTAAAACCATACTGGAGAGTCTTTACTGTGAAAGAATAATTTCTTTGAACAATGACTGTGTACATGCATAAATCAGTAGATAACACTCCAGTCCAGAAATATTTGCAAATGACTAAGAGACTACAAGCAGTTCAAGGACTCCAAACAAAACATGATTTTGTTCGTACAGATTCCAGTCTGTTGGAAGGGATACTTGTCAGGATTGCGGTTTTAGAGTCAAATTCATCCACAAAAACAAGCCGAAATACAGTTACACAGTCAATAATTTTCACCCCTCATATATCACAGCTACTGGAGGTGACCTTAAACAAAGCACTTTGTGTGTGTGTGTGTGTGTGTGTGTGTGTGTGTCTGTGTCTGTGTCTGTGTCTGTGTGTCTTGGTCGAGTTCAAGCTGCAGAGCAGGAAATTGGTTTACATTTATAATAAAATATAATATGGACTGGGGGCAAGGAATGAAAGGGGAAGCCGCTTGGTAGAATTTTGCACAGAGCATAACTTAATCATAGCTAACAGTTGGTTTAAGAATCATGAAACAAGGGTGTATGTGTGGAAGAGGCCTGGAGACACTGGAAGGTTTCAGTTAGATTATATACAATGGTAAGACAGAGATTCAAGAACCAGATTTTAAATTGTAAGACATTTCCAGGACCAGATGTGGACTCTGACCACAATTTATTGCATAAGAACTGTAGATTAAAACTGAAGAAACTGCAGGAAGGTAGGAATATAAGGTGGTGGGGCCTGGATAAACTAAAAGAACCAGAGGTTATAGAGAGTTTCAGAGAGAGAGAGAGAGAGAGAGAGAGAGAGAGAGAGAGAGAGAGAGAGAGAATTAGGGTACGATTGACAAGGACAGGGGAAAGAAATACAGTAGAAGAATGGGTGGCTTTGAGAGAAGGAATAGTGAAGGCAGCAGAGGATCAAGTAGGTAAAAAGACGAGAGCTAGTAGAAATCCTTGGGTAACAGAAGATATATTGAATTTAATTGATTGAAGGAGAAAATATGAAAACATAGCAAATGAAGCAGGTGAAAAGGAATACAAACATCTAAAAAATGAGATCAACAGGAAGAGCAAAATGGCTAAGCAGGAATGGCCAGAGGGCAAATGTAAGGATGTAGAAGGATGTATCACTAGGGGTAAGATAGATACTGCCTGCAGGAAAATTAAAGAGACCTTTGGAGAAAAGAGAACCACCTGTATGAATATCAAGAGCTCAGCTGGACAACTCTTCCTAAGCAAAGAAGGGAAAGCAGAAAGGTGGAAGGAATATATAGGTCTATACAAGGGCTATGTACTTGAAGGCAATATTATGGAAATGGAAGAGGATGTAGATGAAGATGAAATGGGAGAGATGATACTGTGTGAAGAATTTGACAGAGCACTAAAAGACGTAAGTCGAAACAAGGCCTCGAGAGTATACAACATTATGTTAGAACTACTGATAGCCTTGGTAGAGCCAGCCATGACAAAACTGTTCCATCTGGTGAGCAAGATGTATGAGAGAGGCAAAATACCCTCAGACTTCAAGAAAAATGTAATACTTCCAATACCAAAGAATGCAGGCATTCGCAGGTGTGCAAGTTACTGAACTATCAGTTTAATAAGTCACGGCTACAAAATACTATCACAAATTCTTAACAGACAAATGGAAAAACTGGTCAAGGCTGCCCTTGAGGAGGATCAGTTTCAATTCCATGGAAATGTTGGAACACGCAAAGCAATACTTACCCTATGACTTATCTTAGAAGAGACGCTGAGAATAGGCAAACCTACGTTTCTAGCATTTGTAGACTTAGAGAAAGCTTTTGACAATGTTGACTGGAATACTCTTTTTTCAAATTCTGAAGGTGGTAGGGGTAAAATACAGGGAGCGAAAGGCTATTTACAATTTGTACAGAAACCAGATGGTAGTCATAAAGAATCGAGGGACATGAAAGGGAAGCAGTAGTTGAGAAGGGAGTGAGACCGGTTTGTTGCCTATCCCTGATGTTATTCAATCTGTATATTTGTTGTGTATATTGAGCAAGCATTAAAGGAAACAAAAGAAAATGTAATTCTGTCAGACAGCAAAGGACATGGAAGAACAGCTGAACGGAATGGACATTGTCTTGAAAGGAGGTTATAAGATGAGCATCAACAAAAGCAAAACAGGGATAATGGAATGTAGTAGAATTAAATCAGGTGATGCAGAGGGTATTAGATTAGATCAGACAATGAGACACTTAAAGTAGTAAATGAGTTTTGCTATTTGGGGAGCAAAATAACTGATTATGGTCGAAGCAGAGAGAATATAAAATGTAGACTGGCTATGGCAAGGAAAACATTTCTGAAGAAGAGAAATTTTTAACATCGAGTATAGATTTAAATGTCAAGAAGTTTTTTCTGAAAATATTTATATGGAGTGTAGCCATGTACGTAAGTGAAACATGGACAATAAGCAGCTTATACAAGAAGAGAATAGAAGCTTTTGAAATGTGGTGCTACAGAACAATGCTGAATGGGTAGGTCACGTAGCTAATGAAGAGGTACTGAATAGAATTCAAGAGAAGAGGAATTTGTGCCACAACTTGACTAGAAGAAGGGATTGGTTGATAGGACACGTTCTGAGGCATCGAGGGATCACCAATTTAGTTCTGGGGGGAAGCGTGGAGATGAATGCGCTATGCAGATTCAGAAGGATGTAGGTTGCAGCAGTTATTCAGAGATGAAGAGGTTTGCACAGGATAGAGTAGCATGGGGAACTGCAGCAAACCAGTCTCTGACTGAAGACCACAACAACAATAATTGTGGGTATTTGATTTAGTGTTTTTGGTTACTTAAATTGGCTTTCAAATCACCTACATTAAAATGTGTACCTCAATTCATTTATGTTGTTGCATGCAAATTTAGAAGCACCAAACTATTTATTATATGTGTGATTATCACATGTCTACATCTGCCTCCACAAATCACCTTATGGTGTGTGGTAGAAGGTACTTTGTGTACCTTTGTCACCCCCCCCCCCCCCCCCCTCCCACCCTTTCTTGTCTGTTGTGTATGGTTCCCATGTAGAATGTAGAATGACTGCTGGTAAGTCTCTGTGTGGGCTTGGAGTTTTCTAATTTTGTGTTGATGGTCTTCTTTCAAGATATACTTTTGGAAGGAAGCAATATACTGCTTGACTCTTTTAGGAACCTATGCTCTCAGAACTTTTAACATTAAAGCACACCATGATACACACCTGTAAGAAATATTGATCACACCTATAAAATTGTTAAAATGTTTTAAATTTCATTAATATTAAAATGATAGTTCTGTATTATTTACACAAATTGTGTGCAGTTTCTAGCGTATTAAAAACTTAGTACAGTTACCTGTACATGTTTAGTTTAACAGAAACTTGAAATTGTGAATAAAAACTGGCCAAGAAAGGCTCTCTATTTTTATTTATTTATTTTGTCAGGTTCCATGGGACCATGCAAGTCAAAGTTTACAAAATCCTTTTTCCCTGATCTCATAAATTCCAACTTCAACAACATAATGAAAAGGTATAATCTAATTATCACTGTACCCATTCCACATTTGTGCTTGTGATTTATGCAGTAAGAAAAATGGTTCAGTGTTCGCCTATTCTAGGTATTAACTAATTATATATAAATCATTTAAGGAGTAAAGGCAACAACTCACTAAATAGTAGAGGTACTCATTGTTCAAAAGCCAGATAAACAATATTGAGAACTTCCCTAGGTTTAGAATGAATCCTTTTTCAAAGCTTATAGAAAATAAAAACATGCGCGCCCACACACACACACACACACACACACACACACACACACACACACACACGTACACCTACATGGGCAACATTATGGCTGCTGATTTCATTGTGCTGGCACTGCAGCTAGACGTGGCAGGCAGGACTTTTTTTTTGGGGGGGGGGGGGGGGAGGCAGTATTGTTGGAGTGGGTGAGGGAGCAGAGGATATGGGGAACAGATGGGAGTATTGGGGAAATGTGCATGACTGTTGGGAAGGAAGGGTAACAGGATGCATTGGATTGGGGAAATGTGGCTGGGATGCAAGGGCAACAGGATGCATTGGATAAAAATATGCAGGTAGAGTTTTGCGTAATGCACGAAGACTTTGAGTAGTTAGTTGGGGGGGGGGGGGGCACCTAGAACAGCAGAGGGGGAGACTGTGAGGTGGAAGATGTGGCTGCAGGATAAGTGAAGTTAGTGTCCTGGGGAAGGGGTCTAGTGGAAATTGAGGCTAGGAGGATTTTCGTAATGCAGAGAAACTGGTGTTGGGAGGAAGGGATCACATATTTGTTTACACCCTCCAGTATGAACAATTTAAAATCAGTGTTATCTTTTTTTGAAATTACTTCTATTTTTCGCTTACTTTTATTTAAGTAACCTGTAATCTTTATTTGCTGGTGTAACTCTGTCATTACATTTTCAGGTTACTGATGTAGGTGATGCAATGATACTCAAGCGGCTGTTTGTAGAACTTTTCAACAATGGTGTAGTGGTTGTTGCAACAAGTAACAGAGCTCCTGATGATCTCTACAAGAACGGTCTTCAGAGATCGAATTTTGTACCCTTCATTGGTGTACTGAAAGAACGCTGTGAAATAGCAAATCTTGATTCTGGAGTGGACTATCGTCTGAAATCAATTGCTGACAAAGAAAAAACATACTTTGTGTAAGTGTGAAAACTTCCATTCCATAACCATGTTTAAAAAAATTATTAGGCTAATAATAACACGTACAGTGGTTTGAGGAACATGATAGTGAACTCAAATAGATAGTCTTGGCCACCAAATTTGTCCGATCTGAACGTGGTGGAACAAATCTGGGACACCACCATGTGACAGCTAAGTGCCTGCAAACCAGTGGTTCATAATTTAAGGGAATTGTGTGACCTGCCTGTAGGCATCTGATGCCACATTCCTATCAAAACCAATAAAGCACTTGTCAAATCTGTGCCATACAGAATTTCTGCTGTGTTGTGTTCCAAAAACGGACCACCCTATTAATTAAGTTGTCATTGTGTTTTGGCTTGTCAGTGTATATTCTTAGGTCATGTTACTTGATTCTTTCACCACTGCTTTGTATTACATTGGTGCACAAGTTCATAGCCTTTATCCCAAACATAACAGATACTTTTGTTATCATTAACATCTTCTTCTTCTTCACTATTTGCAACAGTCTTCCAATGCTGTGGTAACTTTTCAATTCCTCGACTGTAGAGATCACGTGGTTTTGAGACGAAGAACTTGTCAAGCTATGTTCAGAGTGCATTTTCATATGGAAAGGTAGTTCCTTGAAGGTTGTTTGATTGAGAGCAGAAAAAATGAAAATTGGAGGTCACAAGATCAGGTAAATGGAAATACTGTGTGGCTAGGGCCTCCCAACGGGTAGACTGTTCACCTGGTGCAAGTCTTTCGAGTTGACGCCCCTTACGGCGACTTGCGTGTCAATGGGAATGAAACGATGATGATAAGGACAACACAACATCCAGTCCCTGAGTGGAGAAAATCTCGACCCAGCCGGGAATTGAACCCAGGCCGTTAGGTATGACATTCCGTCGAGCTGACCACTCAGCTACCAGGGGTGGATGCAAGATCAGGTGAAAAAATTGGGTGCCAAATGACTTTCCAACCCAACTCCTGCATAGGGATTTTTTTTGTTTTTCCCAGTCTGGCAATACGTGGGCAGACATTATCGTGGAGTAGTACTGCTTCATGCAGCCTTCCTGGTTGTTGTTCTTGGATTGCATCTGTAAGACTTCTCAGGTGCTTTCAATAAATGTCAGCATTGATTGCTACACCACAGAGAAGCAATTCATAGCACACCACCCAGTCACTGACCCAGCAGATGCATAACATTATCTTTTGTGGATGCATGCCTTTGTGCAGGTAGTTTCTGCTTTGTTTGGGCTCAACCATTCCTCTCTTTTCCTTATGTTAACATGAAGACACCATTTCTCATCATCAGTAAGGGTGCAGGGTAGGGATGATTGGTGTTGTTCACAAGCCAGCTGATGATGAGCAGGAAGAGATGCACATATGGTTAGCTGCTGATTTTTGTGATTTTGGCTTGGAGCATGCAATTCCCATACAGCTGATTTTGAAACCTTCACCATTGCACGCTATTTTGCATGATAGTGGAATGATCACAGTTCATTACATTTGCTAGTTCTCGAGTACACTGACATGGATCATTGTAAATTAGTGCCTCTACACAACCTTCACCAAATCCCGAAGGTCTTCCTGAATGTGGAGAGTCTAAAAAAAACCATTTTCTTGCCTACTCTGTCCAGTGGCATTATCCCTATACATGGCACAAATGTTTCTGGCTGCCTCAATTGCTGTCACCCCTCTATTGAACTCAAACAGCAGAATATGCCTGAAATGTTCAAAATTTTCTATCACCCACAGCTCCACTCACTGTCTCCAAATGATAATATGTGAAATAAAATAGCAGCAGTGAATTACAAATAGAAATGACACTTGGTAAATAAACTCATAGAAACTGGACTGCCGACATGCAAAATAAAAACATTACGGACGTACGCACCAACCTAATAGAAACACTTCATATTTACAAAACGGGTTGTGGAGGGGGGAGGGGGGGGGGGGCTAAATGTTGTACAGTAGAACTACATGTTTTATGTTCTTTTTGTATAAATATTTTCTTAGATCTTGTTGAAAATTATGGATTGAGGTGGCGCATTTTTAATGTTCAGGACTGCTATGAAGGTGGGTGGCCCTTCAAATTCGTATCTGGTGAACCCGTGGTTACCCTAAAACACTTAACACAAATGCCTGGATGATTCCATCAGGGTTACCACAAGATCTGGAAATCAGGGAATATCATATGTGTCAGGAAAATGAGGGAAAAATCAGGGAAATTTGAAAAAAAAAAAACACTGGAAAAATCTCGTTTTTGCCCCAGTAAATGAAATGGTTTGTTTGCTGAGATGTCATATGTCGTCACTGGCTGGGCGCAACTGAGTACGTGTGCCACTTCCCTACTCCCTCATTCTTACTTCTTCTCCCCTTCCTACTATTCCCCTTTGCTTGCAGTCAGTGCTACCACTATTTTTTGCCACTAGTCTTCAGCTGCTTATAAGAGTCAGTGAGGCTTGAGGAATGGTTTTGTTTGGGTCTGATTCTCGGAGATTGTTGACGCAGCAACCGGAGACAGAAGTCATGTGCATGAGTTTTCTGAGTGACTGTATGAATCTATGTGTGCTCTTGTTTTCTGACAAAGGCTATGGCCGAAAATTTAATTGTGTGAGTATGATTCTCTTTTCTATGTGTCTGTCTGTGGCTCAGCGATCATCTTTACAGTGAGTTGCCACCTATCATCATCATTATTATTGATTCTCTGAGAGTACTTGCACAAGTTACCTGTCACACTTAACCACTTTGGTCTCATTTCATTGACATGGTGTCTGTGACACATGAATAGCTGGCCATGTGAGTAGATTTAGGCACATTAGAAGCAATACTCAACTTACAATTAACTCTTGACAAAAGACTAACAAAGGCTAAAGACATGCATATTGCCTTCATCAACTTAGTAAAAGACTTTGACAAATATCTCAAGAAAGTGTGGTGTTGTACAGAAGCGAAACGTGGACACAAAGCGATAGGTTGAGACGTGGAACTACTGCAGAATCCTCAAGATTTCATTGGTAGGGAAGGCATCAAATGAAGAAGTGCTCCACAGAATGTAGGAAGAGAAGCCATCTCTCTCACAAGGGGCAGCCATCTGCTGGGACATGATGGTATCATTAACAGTATCACTGAAAGGACAGTAGAAGTGAAAAACACAAGAGACTAGAGTACATCAACCAGATCACGGAGAATACCAGCTGCACCACCCATACTGCCAAAAGAGAGGCCAATGACAGATGTTCATGACAAGCTACTGCTAACCAACCTGTGGTTGAGGGTGTAAGAAGGTGACTTGTGCTGGTATGTGGGACCTTCATTTGAAATACAGTCCTTTTTTTGTCAAATATTTTGATTATTATTATTATTATTATTATTATTATTATTGTTATTATTATTATTTACATTTTATGACCTTCATTGGACCACTCTAACCAACTTGATACAAAGAATTTTTCAGTTTCCTGTCAGCCCAGTACTTCTTCATTCTCTCGGATCTCATCCTTCTTTCTTAATTGGAAATCACCCTTCCTATTGTCTGCTTATTGATTCTCGTTTGCAGTATGGTTGTTTGTCTGTGAGTTTCCTGATTTTGTCAGTTTTGTATCTTATTTCTTCCAGTGTAATCTGTAGCTCAAACCATATCTTCCTGGATTTCTGTAATCCACGTAATGTTGCACTTACTATTCCACAATTTTTCTGTTATTGACCTGATCCTGTTCTCTGATGTTCTAATTAGATGTCCGAAAAATGAAATGCAATTCTTCCTGATTGTACTCATTACCGGTTCTATTTCCTTGTAGACTGTTTCATTTGTAGCTACTCTCCGGTGTCCATCTCTCTGGTACGATCTGTTGATGCACGTTCTGATGATTCTTCTCTCTATTTTGTGTATCATAAAAAGAGGGTCTATACAAGGGCGATGTGCTTGAGGACAATATTATGGAAATGGAAGAGGATGTGGATGAAGATGAAATGGGAGATATGATACTGCATGAAGAGTTTGACAGAGCACTGAAAGACCTGAGTCGAAACAAGGCCCCCGGAGTAGACAACATTCCATTAGAACTACTGACAGCCTTGGGAGAGCCAGTCCTGACAAAACTCTACCATCTGGTGAGCAAGATGCACTTACTATTCCACAATTTTTCTATTATTCACCTGATGATCCTGTTCTCTGATGTTCGCCGATGACATTGTAATTCTGTCAGAGACAGCAAAGGACTTGGAAGAGCAGTTCAACGGAATGGACAGTGTCTTGAAAGGAGGGTATAAGATGAACATCAACAAAAGCAAAACAAGGATAAATGAATGTAGTCAAATTAACTTGGGTGATGCTGAGGGAATTAGATTAGGAAATGAGACACTTAAAGTAGTAAATGAGTTTTGCTACTTGGGGAGCAAAATAACTGATGATGGTCGAAGTAGAGAGGATATAAAATGTAGACTGGCAATGGCAAGGAAAGCGTTTCTGAAGAAGAAAAATTTGTTAACATTGAATATAGATTTAAAAAGTATTTGTGTGGAGTGTAGCCATGTATGGAAGTGAAACGTTGACAATAAATAGTTCAGACAAGAAGAGAATACAAGCTTTCGAAATGTGTTGCTACAGAAGAATGCTGAAGGTTAGGTGGGTAGATCACATAACTAATGAGGAGCTATTGAATAGAATTGGGGAGAAGAGGAGCTGTGGCACAACTTGACTAGAAGAAGGGATCGGTTGGTAGGACATGTTCTGAGACATCGAGGGATCACCAATTTAGTATTGGAGGGCAGCGTGGAGGGTAAAAATCGTAGAGGGAGACCAAGAGATGAATACACTAAGCAGATTCAGAAGGATGTAGGCTGCAGTAGGTACTGAGAGATGAAGAAGCTTGTGCAGGATAGAGTAGCATGGAGAGCTGCATCAAACCAGTCTCAGGACTGAAGACCACAACAACAACAACAAAAAGATAGTGGTTATCCCTCCTAAAAAATCTTTCCATAATGGAGTTCCTGCTCCTCTCATTGGTATTTGTAATGTTCACTGCATCTATGACTTTCGATAAGCCATATGAGCCTCCGGAATTTGGCAAATGGCATGCACATAAGAGAAATTAGCTAGTTTCGGTTGGACATGGGGTCTGGCGAACACCATTCCTCTGTAAGTTCTGTGCCTGATTGAACGATCGCAGTGACAAATCTGAATCAGCTTTTACTACCCTAGCTTCTAGTGAGAGCACTTTATTTTCCAGTTTCTCAAATAAATATTGTGGTTGTAAGTTGTAGACATCTGGCAGTTCCACCCCCCCCCCCCACCCCCACCCACCCACCCCCCAAAACAATCTGTACACCAGGAGGAAAGTTTTAAATTTCACGTTATGGAAATTATTTCCAAAACTTACAATACAGTATAAAGTTTTAATTAGTGTTCTTTATTGTTTTTTTTTCAGTTACTATTTTCTTTACAATAACAGTTTTTTAAGCTAAACTAAATATTGGTATTAAAGAAAAGTTGACACTGCTAATTGGGGGTTGAAGTAATGCTCTAGTTGGTTATTTACAAAGTAGTATGTCAAACTAATTGCAGTAGAAGCACCTATTTTGATATACATGTGAAGTAATACAGAAGGAAAGTGTATGCAGTGGCAAACTGATTGGTGGTATAATCGAGATCTTGGTTATATTTTGCTTTCGAGTGGGCGCAGCCAACGAATGTGACCCGAATGATGATCTGTGTTGTAGCCCAAAATGTAGGTAGTGTTGGAATGAGTGTCTCGGTGTTCAGTCTCAGCTCTCACATTGATAACAACAGTTTCAAAAACTTTGTGGGGTATTTCCATAACATCCCGTCCAAGGTAGTGTTAGCCTGGAACCTAAGATTACAGTTTAAATTTTACGGAACAGTGTTTTACATTAAATTATTCTGCACAACGTTACTTGATTATGTCACCATGTAATTTCATGCATGTGATGTGCTGACAAACACTATTTTCTCATTGGTTCTGCCACCATGTCTAATCAGTCAACAACACCAGTTCACTTCTGCGATTCCATATTTCATGTCATTTTCTTACAACATAATTTTCAGTGCACTGTATGCTAATATTTATGATTTACATTATTAGATGCACTTCTGATATACACTTCAGTACCCTAGATACACACATCAAAAGAAGTTTTGCATCACCCAGGCTCCCAGAACTCCTGAAGATAGACGTTGACTATGGATATTGTATCACAGACAAAGTCCCTTTGACTGTTCAGAGATGTCACTAAACCCACCCAAAGATGTAAACAACCCTGCATGAGCAGCGCCTATTAGATGGAGGGTTCCAACAGCTGATCAGTTCCAGTCATTCCACCAGGAAGGAGGTACACGGCTCGTGTTGTCTATAGTTCAACCATCCCTAGATGGTCAATACCGTGGTTTGATCACATCTGCATTTTTACTTTGTGCCAGGAAGGGCTCTCAACAAGGGACGTGTCCAGGCGTCTCAGAGTGAACCAAAGCGACGTTGTTCGGACTTGGAGGAGACACAGAGAGAGACAGGCCACCCAAGGGCTACTACTGAAGTGGATGACCGCTAAGTATGGATTACGGCTCAGAGAAACCGTGACAGCAACACAACCATGTTGAATAATGCTTTTAGTGCAGCCACAGGATGTCGTGTTATGACTCGAACTGTGCGCAATAGGCTGCATGGTGCCCAGCTTCACTCCTGACGTCCATGGCGAGGTCCATCTTTGCAAGCACCGCACCATGCAGCGAGGTTCATATGGGCCCAACAGCGTGCCGAATGGACCACTCCAGGATTTACATCGTGTTCTCTTCACCAATGAGTGTCGCATATGCCTTCAATCCGACAATGATCGGAGATGTATTTGGAGGCAATGTGGTCAGGCTAAATGCCTTAGACACACTTTCCAACAAGGTGGAGGCTCCCTGATGCTTTGCGTTGGCATTATGTGGGGCTGAAGTATGCCACTAGTGGCCATGGAAGGCGCTGTAACGGCTGTACGATACGTGAATGCCATCCTCCAATCGATAGTGCAACCATATTGGCAGCATACTGATAGGCGTTCATTTTCATGGGTGACAATTTGTTCTCCCATCGTGCACATCTTGTGAATGAACTCCTTCAGGATAACAACATCGCTCGACAGGCGTGACCAGCATATTTTCCAGATATGAACCCTATCGAACATGCCTGGGAGAGATTGAAAAGGGCTATTTATGGACTACATAACCCACCAATCACTCTGAGGGATCTACACCAAATCGCCATTGAGGAGTGGGACAATCTGGACCAACAGTGCCTTGAAGAACTTGTGGATAGTATGCCACAACAAATACAGGCATGCATCAATGCATGGGGACATGCTACTGGTTATTAGAGGTACCAGTGTGTACAGCAGTCGGGACCACCACCTCTGAAGGTCTTCCTCTATGGTGGTACAACACGAAATGTGTGGTTTTTATGAGCAATAAAAATGGCGAAAATGATGTTTATGTTGATCTCGATTCCAGTTTTCTGTACACATTCCGGACCTCTCAGAACTGATGCAAAACTTTTTTTGATGTCTGTATGATTATAATGTATGTCAATCTCTTTTCATTGGCTTACATATTCCATGGCTTTACAAGTTCTTATGTTACTTTTTTGACATTCACAATCATGTTTGCTTCTGAATATGTCAATACCTCTGAAATTGTGGCAAGGGCAGTAGCCAAGAACAAGTTTAAATTGCTGCAATTGAAACATTTAAAACATTGTATCTTACAAATATTTCGTTTTTTATTATAATTATGTTAAGATTCCTGAGATTGTGATTAGGATTGTAATGAAGAACATGTTTTAAATTGCTATAATAGAAATGAGGAGTTATAACATTTACAAACCATAAAACATTTTGCCGTTTTTGCTGGTGATGGCATTCCCTGTCTTTCTCGCAAATATTTCATATGTCAACATAAAATTTATTTTGCAGAATAAAACATTACAAGTGAGCTATCTTATTGGCTATTGATGTGTGACTCATCATTTGTCATGTTCATTTCCCGTAATTCATTGTGCAGTTACCAACTGCAGCATGCAGCAAAAGATTGATGTACACCATAAGGGCCCTTTTACCAAAATTTTCAGTGAAACAAATCCAGACTTCTAATACCAAAGCAAACTTTTCTGTCTGGAGCCTTGGTGACGTCTGTTCCATGATATCAAAGCATATACGTTGAACACTTTGAGGTCTGGCTGCCAAGGGTGTTATTCAACTGTCCGATACTGCATATTGTCAGTTTCCATGAATTCTGTACAGCAGGTTCTATTGAACAGAATTTAAATCACTTTATTGCTGTTGAAAGATCTTTTTTTTAATAATATCTTGCAAATAAACATAAACTTGCATCTATGACAATTTTTTTTGGACGGAAATGAAAATGTGTTATTTTCACATTAACAAAAATATTTTTTTCCGTTTTAATTACCTAAACGGAGATAAGATTAAAATTTGTTGATACTAAAAATAAAACTGTTTGAAAATGTGGTTTTCTATATTTAAAATTGGTTATAATAGAAGGAAACATTCCACAAAGGAAAAATATACCTAAAAACAAAGATGATGTGACTTACCAAATGAAAGTGCTGGCAGGTCGACAGACACACAAACTAACACAAACATACACACAAAATCCAAGCTTTCGCAACAAACTGTTGCCTCATCAGGAAAGAGGGAAGGAGAGGGAAAGACGAAAGGATGTGGGTTTTAAGGGAGAGGGTAAGGAGTCATTCCAGTCCCGGGAGCGGAAAGACTTACCTTAGGGGGAAAAAAGGACGGGTATACACTCGCGCACACACACACACACACACACACACACACATATCCATCCACACATATACAGACACAAGCAGACATATTTAAAGACCAATATGTCTGCTTGTGTCTGTATATGTGTGGATATGGATGTGTGTGCGCGCGCGAGTGTATACCCGTCCTTTTTTCCCCCTAAGGTAAGTCTTTCCGCTCCCGGGACTGGAATGACTCCTTACCCTCTCCCTTAAAACCCACATCCTTTCGTCTTTCCCTCTCCTTCCCTCTTTCCTGATGAGGCAACAGTTTGTTGCGAAAGCTTGGATTTTGTGTGTATGTTTGTGTTAGTTTGTGTGTCTGTCGACCTGCCAGCACTTTCATTTGGTAAGTCACATCATCTTTGTGTTTAGGTATATTTAAAATTGGTTAGTTACATTTGCTTTAGTGTGAAAAATTTTGAAGCATTCTGGAAAACAAAGTCATACATCACATTCTTTACAATACTACCTGCCACTTTGCCACATCTTGCTTTGCTTCTTTCTGTACAAACTTTACATCTTCTATGAGGACATTTTGACTTCTCTGAAGTTGGAATTAGCTTAGCAAAATATCTTCTACTGAGTCTATTTACAAATAAACTGTTTTGGTTGAAAGTTTGTTCAACCAGGCCACCTTTGTTAACCAAAACGTCTGCCAGTTCAGCAATGAGCTCAACAAACTATTTATTAGTGGGGTTCAACTTTTTTTGTAGACTATACGAATTTATGACCATCATGATGAAGAGGAGACAAAAAAAGAAAACCTTCTTCTACCACTTTCTTTGTTTCATATCGAAAAAGTAGTAGCCCATTAGTTGGTTGCTGTGTTTCACACCAGCCTTATTTTTATTGTAATCCATGCACAGTCAGGGTGCATCTTCTCTATGATTCGTAACTGTGTTCCACCACTGACATTAGATGCTTTTTTGTGTTTTGCTATCAAAATAAATACATCCTTAGTGTCAGTCTCTGTGGTATTAGATCTTTAGCGAGCCCTTTTCTATTTTTTTAATTGCCGTATCCACTGTCTTGGTTTTGTTTCTCCAAAACTGATGAAGTATTACAGGGCTAATGTAAAAATCATTCATGCGTACGGAGTGGCCATTACAATAGAAACTTTCATACAATGTGTTTACTGGATGCAAAATGTTGTTATTAGGGTTTACTTGACTAACAGAATATATTTCAAATTTCAAGATGTATCTACTTTCACTTGCACATGACATAACAAAAAATTGTGTGCCATATTTGTTAGGCTTCTTTTTCATGTAGATCTTGAAATGAAGTTTTCCATGAAAATGGCAGACTCGTTCCTCTACAGTAAGATTTTTCTCCTGGTTTATATGCTCGTTCACTTTTTGTCAGGAATATATCAAAGATAGGTCTCACCTTGTGAAGGACCATGCCCTTCTCGATTTCTTGAAATAAAACTTGCATTATCTATGAGATGTAATGTTTGCAGGATAGGAAAATAAATGAATGAATAAACAAACAAACAAATCCTCCTGCAAAGGAGGTCTGCAGTACGGAATTTGTAGACCAATAGTTGGTCAGTTTCAGTTTTATGACAAGGCACATATGTAAAACCACACCAAAAAGCTTCTTACGTAGTTCACACAGTTTCACAGTACTCCACTTACTCCAAACTGTGTACAGCTTGAGGTCCCTGTTGCATTAGCTTGTTAATAGTTGTTCTACCATAGCGGTGCATGCCTCATTTTTCCATCTTCAGCTGTTTTTTGTCAAAAGTGTGGGTAAAATGATCAAACATAGAAGAGTTCTGGTTAATTTGAATTTGAATTCTACCAGATTCTTCAAAAACTGGAAGCTGTGGAGCGGTAATGTCATCATTTGTCAAGTGCACAATCAAAAGTAGAAATTTGATAGATTGAAATTGGGGGGGGGGGGGGGGGGATCTGTGATGCAGCATCATTGTCAGCACCTTTATCATGAAGACTTGCTCACTCTTCGTCAGAAATGCCTTCTTCTTTTACAGCATAAATCATAAAAATTAACTTCCTGGTGTACACTGGGCAATATATACAATTACAGAAAAATAGCTTACCATCTCTGCTTTTGAAACTCAGAAATTAGTTCGTCTAGCTCAGAATTACTATTGTTTAACAAAAACTCTTATCATCGTGTAAGGCCATCTAGAAAACAAACACAAAGTTTGAAGCTGACAACACAGACAACAATTGAAGTGCATTGCTGTGCACGTGACCTTGTGAAGTGCTGCGCGTGGAAACTAGATGAATCGGCATGCAGCGAGGCAAGTAATGTGTCTTTTATTAGTGACAGGTGTTGCCACCTGTATTTTTTTTCCTTGGTAGTATGAACATCACAGATCTAAAATAAATGTTGAGATACATTTACAAAGCTGAGAAATGACCAGCATAGCTCCTACATCAATAGTATTTTTGGAGTAAATCCACACAATTTAGGAGCTATGTCACTCATCTGGGAAGTGTTAAGTGTTGTTTCATTTACAGTCACTCATCAGGAACTAGCAACTCTATGAATTTTAATGTTTCTCTTTGCAAGTGACAATGGCCATACTGCCCAGTGTAAACGTATACTGCTTCCATGATTCTAGTATTAAGTAAGATAACCATGTACTTCAACATAATGTTTTTATTGTTACACTATTTACTCTAGCTAGAAATAGCATTACACCTGTGGTAAGAAGACCTGTCCAGTGCTTTTATTTGCATACATCTTTTCAATTTGTTGCTCTTATTCCAGCCTCCCAGCAGCTACGCATCAGTTGCAACTTATAGTTAAGACAATTGAAGAATGAGTAGAAATATGGCTATTTCGAATTTTCTACCAAAAAATCTGTTCTTTTTTAATCATTCATGTATTGCTTTTAATTTCATTTAATTGAGAATGTGATAAAACTATTTTTTAAAAAAATTTAAAAGTCCATGTGATTTTTTTGGTTCTAGGCTTTTTGAAAAACTTGACTGGCATTTGTTCATTCATGGTGTTCGGTAGATCACATCCACAAGCATAACCTACAGGGATTTCGAGGGAGTCAAAGTATATAAGGAACCTAATGGCAAGAACCTGATATTTGAAAATGTGTTATCTGTGATTTTGGGCTCAGCTGCAGTTTTATTGCATTTTTGTATGATCCCAACTTTACTGTGGATGTATGATCCATCTGCCCACCCCACTTTCTTATTTTAAAGAAGTAGATGTGGCACATGATAAAGACATAAGGGTACTTTTAGAAATAGATGTGGAAAGTATTGATATTTAGTTCAAGATTTGAAGTAAAATCAAGAGGTCCAGAATTTTTTTAAAACTGATTATATAAATAAATAATTTGCTCCAGATGTAGTTTTAATTAAATTTTTTGTACTATAAATAACCTTCTTGATTTTATCAAAGTACATATTTACAACTCAAATTGAGACTACATCCTTGACTGTCCAATACTTTTCTCTGACCAAGTTTTCAAATTTTAACTTCCCATTTCTTCTCCTCATCTTCCTTCTTCTCCTCCTCCTCCTCCTCCTCCTCATCATCATCCTCCTGTTCCTCCTCCTTTTTGCTTGCATTAAGTATTTGCCTGTTATGCTCTCTTGGTTGAAATTATTGATCTTTCCACATTCTTCTTGGTCATCCTAAATATCTCCTGTCCACCGGGTAATAATTCATCATTAATTTTGGTCTTCTGTTGCCTTCCATTACACACTCATATAGCCACGCATGTTAATATGACACTTATGGGATTAGAGCAGGTGCACTGGCCCCGGATAGAATCTGCTCAGGAGATTAATGACGAGAGCTGATGTACCGGCCAGCTTGGATATGTTTTCTAGGTGGTTTCCCCACATTCACCTAGATGAATAGTGGACTGGTCCACAAGTCTCACCTCAGTTACATCATTTGCAAACATTCAGAAAATGTTCGCACTCTTGATACTACAGACAGACAGTTTGGATACATGTATTCCTCTCGCAGGGGGGTAACGAGGTGGGAACAGAAATGGCATCCAGCCATCACTTAAATTAACTGTCTGTTTTTAACCTTGTCGACCCCACATAAGATGTGGGAGAAAGGCAAAAGAAAAAAATTCTGCCATCTTCAGTTGAGACACAGACTTTCTAGTGTTCCTTTATGCCTACATCTTCTCATTTAAGCTTTTCACACCCAGTCCTCCTCTGATGGCAGCATTCCTTGTCCTACTGGGTAGTGTGTACCTTTGTTCTTAGGAACTGCATATTTTATACTTCTTTGTTCATTTCTGTTTCTTACAGTCCATGACTCCCTTTCCCAAACCATTTATTGTATTTACGGGTGAACTATGTGTTTGTAAGGGCACTAATGCAGATGGGGTGTCATAAGTGGATATATTTCTCATGTACTCAGATTCCCTCAGTATTCTACAAGCATTAAAACTGATAGCATGTCCAACAGAGAAGATAGTCCAAAATGAACAAAATTCTGTTCTGCTCCTGCAGCAGGAGGAGGAGCATGTATCAGCCTTTTGTGTATTCAGGTACCATCAAACGGGGTGATTTTGAACGGTTTTGTCGTTATTTTGTTTATAACTTTCGTATATATTGTTAGATTAAATTGATTGTTATGGAAGTGGTAGGGTATATGTGTAACGAATAAAATATCCCTGAACCAGAAGGTGTACGTGTAGGTATATTTATCTGAGGCAGTTAAATAAAGTGTCCAAAGTCACCCCATGGATTGGGGTGATTTCGGACACATGTGTTTTTTAAATCTCTGTCCAAAGTTACAGTATATAGAGGACAAATTCGGACAGTTACTGCCTTTTTTTAAAATTCTGCATGCTTTTTATTTGATTTTGGTGACATTTTACACATTTTAAGGGAGCTATTTGTTACGAATAGGTGATATAGAATGATATAATGAATTTTATATATTACAGATAAGTTTTTATTTTGCAAGAATTTAAATAAACAGTCTCTTTGTTCACTTCTGCACGAGCTCATTTAATATTTTCACTTAAGCGAATGGATAGATCTTCTGACTGTCGTTTGAGGAATAAATGCACCCATTCTTCTCCTGGCAAGATATTATGAAATTTCTTCTCTTTTTGGCTAGATTTATCAAGGTAGCCTTTAACTAAATATCTAATATCCAATTTAGTGAAGGGAAATCCCCAATGTGCAGCTCTCAAGATACCTTGCTTCAACATTTATTCTTCTTCTTTATTTAGCACTGGCTGTCCTCCCATTTTTTTCGGATGCGCTTCCTGCACTTTATTTTGTAGAGTTGATTTAGGTATACCATACAAATCGCATGCTTTTCTGTGCGATAATTTACCACTCTGTGTATCACAAACAGCTTTATCTAAAAGTTCCGGGTCATGATTGCACCATACTGTAGCACCTTTCCTGCTCTTATACGTTCTTGGCATTGTCCGAAATCACCCCACACAGTACACAGTTTTACAAAAACCATCGTTATTTTATAACCTTGCATGAGAAACTCGACAAACTTGTACAGAAATTGTCTCAATGCTGTTAGCTACTGAGTGCGTCGACAATTACTGTTACAATAACTTCCCGCTTGGTGCAGCAATAGAAAGTTTCCACTTTACGATAATGCATGGATTTTTAACACTGAGACTGTTCGTCAATTATTCACCTAGGGAAACAATTGATGCAAAATAAAAGTTGTGAAAAGTGATAAATGCAATCTTGCACTTAAAATAATTGGCACACAGATGTTAAAATAAGTAACTCTTTGTTTCTGTGCAGTACCAAAGAGCAAATAAGCCATACTGTCCGAATTCACCACAGTGTCCAAAATCACCCCGTTTGGTGGTACATGGGATTTTAGGGAAATGAGCATGTAGATGTCAAGTATGAGATGACATTTCTTTGCAATCTGTATTACTGAGTGAGATAGTGTAGTGATAAGGTCTCTGGAGCCACATTCAAGAGACCCTGGATTCTAAATCTGGTTTTTCATGGTGTCTCTGAATTGCTGAAGTTAATGCTGGAATAGTTCCAAGGAAAAGGAGACTGTCACTTTCATACCACATCTTGAGCTAGTGCTGCATCTCTAATGACTTCATTGCCAGTGGTACATTAAACCCTCATGTTTCTTCCTTCTTCTTACACCTTACAGACTATCAGGTTGCAGTTGAGTCAAGGAATTTCTTTCTTTCTTTCTTTCTTTCTTTTTTTTTTTTTGGGTGGGGGGGGTGGGGGGGTGGAAGTGCTGTTTTCCATGGTATAATTTATACCATTTGTACCATCCATCCACTCTGGCATGATAAAGCTACCTTCACGTCTCTGAAAAGGGCACTGTCCATTATATCATGAGATGATACTCTGCTGAGAGGAGCTCCCAATATGTAATGCTTGTGGCTTATGGATAAATCTGTTCAGTTTTTAACAAGAGATAAGAGGGGACATACCCACAATTTTCGTTAATGATGAGTGTGATGAAAAATTTCAAAATATTGTGTGTTGCTTGGACTGCAGCCTATGCTTCTAGTTGAGAGAGGGAGAGGGTGAGGGGGGGTTCATGATTATTATTAATTAATAATGTAATGTAACTATAGTATAAGTTCTTAATGTTTTATCTTTTTAGTGTTGCTAAATGCATAATCATCGATGACGATGTCATCATCATCAGCATCACTGGCTGGCCATTTGTATCTTAGATGCTAAGCAATTAAGTTGTGCAGTATTGATTTGAACTGGAGAGCAGTCTGCCTCAAGATATGATTTTTATGATCTTAAATGTTATTTTCATCATTATTACAGTACCAGTATAGAATCTTCTGTGTGTTATTTCATCTGTTTCCTTCCCTTGCAGTCTCAAAGCAATGAAACAGTAGCAAATAACTAGAAGCCTGAAGGAAAGGGTAAAAGGGAAAGTTGAAGCTAGTAACCAATAAATATTTTATATTGTTTGTGACTGTAAATCCCCCCCTGTCAAATGTGAATGATATGGACCATTTTAAAAATTCAGTATGGTTTTATGTTGTTGTCTGTTAAAATCAAAATCTCGCCAAAAGGGCCTTGAAGCACAGTCCCTTAAATCAATCAGCATTTAAGTGTATCAGCCTTGGGGCATGAGAAGTTTGTAGATCTGGTGTATTCCTCTTTTATAGTCTTGTTATTATGTCTGCTTGATTATGGGTGGACAGGGCAGATAACAACTAAAAGTTCATAACTCAAGACATAATGTGAAGTAGAGTACAGACAGTGATTGTTGGTACAATTAACAGTTTATTACATACACATCCAATATAATCCAACCATTTCCTGCCAAACTCTTGCTGCATGTAGATGAGCCAACATTACCTAGTGGTGGCAAGTTTGTGTATTGGAATAGCAGTCTATAATTACAAGGGTGATTTGAAAAGTTCTCGGAATCACCACGAGAGATCAGCGCTAGTGCAACGAGTAGTTCACGCGATATACATTGGACTGTTGCCTGTAAACACATGCCACATCAGTGCTCTTGGAAGAGAGCTGTGGCAGTGACATGGCTCTGTTGTTCCTGCGTAGTGATTTGCGAAGTTGGAAAAAATCAAGGTTTGAGCAGTGATTAAATACTTCGTAAAGGAAATATGAAAGCAAAGGACATTTATGCTGATTTCTAGAATACACTGGGGGACCCCACTCCTTCATATTCAGCCATTGCCAAGTGGAAAAATGAATTTAAATTTGGTAGGGAGAGCTTAGATGGTGATCCGCGCAATGGTCGGCCAAGATGTGTTACTACTCCAGAAATCATTGCAAAAGTGCACAAAATGGTCATGGAAGATCACTGATTGAAAGTGCGTGAAATTGCTCACGCTTGCCAGAAGTCATCTGGAAGGGTATATCACATTTCAAGTGAAGAATTAGAAATGAAAAAATTATCTGCAAGATGGGAGCGGCAACTCTTGATGCTGGATCAAAAGCGTATGACAATGGACATATCGGAACAATGTTTGGCCCATTTTAATGAGAAACGAACAAGATTTTTTGTACCGGTTTGTGACCGCAGATGGAACTTGGGTGCACTACTATACCCGAGAGACTAAACAACAGTCAAAGCAGTACTGGTTCTCCACCACCAAAGAAAGCAAAGACAATTCCTTTGGCGGGGAAGGTCGTGGCATCAGTGTTCTAGGATGCGAAGGGGATTCTGTTTCTAGATTATCTCCCCACTGGGCAAACAATTACTGGAGAATACTATGCTAACCTCCTGGACCAATTGCAACAAAAGACATGTAAAAAAAAGGGCAGGTTTAGGAGAGCAGAAAGTCATCTTCCATCAAGACAATGGGCACCTGCACACGTGTGCCGTCGCCATGGCAAAATTACATGTACTAAGGTATCAGTTGTTGCCACATCCCTGCCTTATTCACCTGATATGGCTCCACCAGACTTTCATTTCTTCCCAAAACTGAAAATTTTTCTTGCTGGACGAAGATTCACTTCAAACGGAGAATTGATAGCCAGAGTTGACAACTATTTTGCAGCCCTGGAGGAAACTCATTTTCGCGATGGGCTCAAGGTACTGGAACATCGCTGGACCAAGTGCATTAATCTACAAGGAGACTACGTTGAAAAAAAAAAAAAAAAAATATAACTTTTTTCTGTTCTGTTCCAAGAACTTTTCAAACCACCCTCATATTTTCATTTGTGCAATGTGAAGTGTACCTCTAATTAACTGGACTAATACCTCTAAGTATTGGATGCAGTTCACCATAAAGGAATCAAACTGGCCACAAGAACATTTAGGAGCAATCCTATTCCCATTCATTTCATACAAATAAATGTGCTGTCAGCTCTTTGTGGGCCCAGTATCATTCTAATTTTGTTTTCTATTACAAGTACCTAAAGGGCACGCTATTGCTTGTCCATTCATGGAATGACATTTTAATGGTCATTTGTTGTGAATACCTTTGCAGTTCACGTGAAGCTAACTACTGGGCCCATTTCACTTAATGATCCTTAAACACAAAGCTGTGTGTGATCTTAAGGCCTCTGATTATATTATGTATTATCAAGAAAGATTGTTTGTCATTTGTTCCAGTTCCTTTTGTGCCTTCCAACATTTGATTCGGCAAATGTGCCTAGCTGACACTTCCTCTGCCACAAAGTGCAGAAAAGACTGTGTCGGTTTACTGGCCACCAAAACACATTGGAATTAGGGGAAATGAAACATCTGATGAAGAAATGTGGGGGCCTGTATGGGACACAGCATCAAATGGCATGCCCGTTCCTTACTGCCTGTCATCTAGTTGAATCAGAAAGTATTGTGCCATTGAAAGGAAGAGTAGCCGAAAGTGAGAAACAGAGGATGTGGCCAGTGAAAGTAATTTCCATCCTTGGCATATGTCCTTCCATTCAGTGAGATTGGATGAGGTAGGTCTGGGCCATCTACATGTAATACATTTTTCTCTAGTTTTGGAGCACCTAAATGAAACACGTTTTTCTTTCTCAGTTTTAAACATGGCTGTGATACGACAGCCATACAAGAATATGTTAGGTATAAAACAAACAACCAGGTTTCAACACCAATTATTGGTGTCATCAGAAAATCCACAAGTATCTAAACAGATCGTAAATAATCATTAACGTAGAGAAGAACTAGGGAATAAACAGTTTATATTCTGAACAGATTTATAAGAAATCAGTACTTGCATGCAGTTATTGACGAACAAAAAGGACGTGATTCCATCAATTAAATTATTTAGATTTAACATTAGCAGCCATTGGCAACAAAATTTCTTTCAGTATTTTTCGCAAAGAAACCTACATTGATCAAATAGTGCTCTCCTGTTCAACACGCCCTGTTTCTTACAAAATAGCCTTTTTCATTTGTCCATCCATGGAGCTGTTTCTACACTGTTAGTTGGCAAACATCTTGAAGCTGAGGTTAATTTGATTAAAACTGTTGCAGTTAATAATGGATATGAGCCAACTGTAGGGGATAACATTTTCAAAAATAAGAGTGCGATGCATTCAGCGATGTGACGTCACCAGGAATTCCATTTTCTGTAGGTCTCCTTTCACCGGTTGGATAACTGGCGTAGATTTGGGGCACATAAGTCACTGAAGTGACATCAAATTGGAAGATATACACCCCAGCCACTGAGCCATATGAAATTATTATTATTCTTTCTTTCTTTTCTCAGACGTTATGTCTGGTCAAAAATGGAAAGTGACACGGACCTTGATCAAGCGTGACTTCCTTTTAACTGTACGGTATATGTTACATTGCATTTAGGAACTTTCGGGTAATTGAACATGTATCAGTAATTGCGGATTTCTGTAGTTGTATATATAAGTTTGGATGTAGCTGTATTGCATTGTTGTACTGGTGGATATTGTGTGGTATGACTCCTGTAGTTGATAGTATAATTGGTATAATGTCAACTTTATCCTGATGCCACATGTCCTTGACTTCCTCAGCCAGTTGGATGTATTTTTCAATTTTTTCTCCTGTTTTCTCTTGTATATTTGTTGTATTGGGTATAGATATTTCGAGTAGTCGTGTTAATTTCTTCTTTTTATTGGTAAGTATGATGTCAGGTTCGTTATGTGGTGTTGTTTTATCTGTTATAATGCTTCTGTTCCAGTATAATTTGTATTCATCATTCTCCAGTACATTTTGTGGTGCATACTTGTATGTGGGAACGTGTTGTTTTATAAGTTTATGTTGTAAGGCAAGCTGTTGATGTATTATTTTTGCTACATTGTCATGTCTTCTGGGGTATTCTGTATTTGCTAGTATTGTACACCCGCTTGTGATGTGATCTACTGTTTCTATTTGTTGTTTGCAAAGTCTGCATTTATCTGTTGTGGTATTGGGATCTTTAATAATACGCTTGCTGTAATATCTGGTGTTTATTGTTTGATCCTGTATTGCAATCATGAATCCTTCCGTCTCACTGTATATATTGTCTTTTCTTAGCCATGTGTTGGATGCGTCTTGATTGATGTGTGGCTGTGTTAGATGATACGGGTGCTTGCCAGGTAGTGTTTTCTTTTTCCAATTTACTTTCTTCGTATCTGTTGATGTTATGTGATCTAAAGGGTTGTAGAAGTGGTTATGAAAGTGCAGTGGTGTAGCTGATGTATTTATATGAGTGATTGCATTGTGTATTTTGCTAGTTTCTGCTCGTTCTTGAAAGAATTTTCTTAAATTGTCTACCTGTCCATAATGTAGGTTTTTTATGTCGATAAATCCTCTTCCTCCTTCCTTTCTGCTTAATGTGAATCTTTCAGTTGCTGAATGTATGTGATGTATTCTATATTTGTGGCATTGTGATCATGTAAGTGAATTGAGTGCTTCTAGGTCTGTGTTACTAATTTCACTACTCCAAATGAGTAGGTCAATATTGGTATAGCATAAGTATTTATAGCTTTGTCTTGTTTCTTGCTGTCAATTCTGTTTTCAGTATTTTTGTTAGTCTTTGTCTATATTTTTCTTTTAGTTCTTCTTTAATATTTGTATTATCTATCCCTATTTTTTGTCTGTATCCTACATATTTATAGGCATCTGTTTTTTCCATCGCTTCTATGCAGTCGCTGTGGTTATCCAATATGTAATCTTCCTGTTTAGTGTGTTTTCCCTTGACTATGCTATTTTTCTTACATTTGTCTGTTCCAAAAGCCATATTTATATCATTGCTGAATACTTCTGTTATCTTTAGTAATTGGTTGAGTTGTTGATTTGTTGCTGCCAGTAGTTTTATATCATCCATGTATAGCAAATGTGATTTTGTGTGGGTATGTTCCAGTAATATTGTATCCATAATTTGTATTATTTAGCATGTTGGATAGTGGGTTCAGAGCAAGGCAGAACCAGAAAGGACTTAATGAGTCTCCTTGGTATATTCCACACTTAATCTGCATTGGCTGTGATGTGATATTATTTGAATTTGTTTGGATATTAAGTGTGGTTTTTCAATTTTTCATTACTATGTTTAGGAACTGTATCAATTTAGGATCTACTTTGTATATTTCCAATATTTGTAGTGACCATGAGTGGGGTACACTATCTAAAGCTTTTTGGTAATCAATGAATGCGTAGTGTAGCGACCTTTGTTTAGTTTTAGCTTGATATGTCACCTCTGCATCTATTATCAGTTGCTCTTTACATCCTCGTGCTCCTTTGCAACAGCCTTTTTGTTCTTCATTTATAATTTTGTTCTGTGTTGTATGTGTCATTAATTTCTGTGTCATGACTGAAGTTAATATTTTGTATATTGTTGGTAGGCATGTTATGGGGCGATATTTAGCTGGGTTTGCTGTGTCTGCTTGATCTTTAGGTTTCAGATAAGTTATTCCATGTGTAAGCGTATCAGGGAATGTGTATGGGTCTGCAATGTAACTGTTAAATAATTTAGTTAGATGTGAATGTGTTGAGGTGAACTTCTTTAGCCAGAAATTTGGTATTTTATCTTTGATATTCTTCATTCCAGGAAAACTGAGTGTGATGCAAACAAACAGCTGGAAATTATCTTCAAACTACTATGTTCACAAGAAAATGATATAATCTGTCCATGAACACTTACATTATTATTATTATTATTATTATTATTATTATTATTATTATTAGTGTAGAAATAATCTAAAGCTAAGTAATTTTATGTTGAAACTTCCTGGCAGATTAAAACTGTGACCAAGACGCAAACTCAGTACTTTCGCCTTTCGTTGGCAAGAGCACTAGCCTGCGAAAGGCGAAGGTCCTGAGTTTGATTCTTGGTCTGGTACACAGTTCTAATCTGCCAGGAAGTTTCATATCAGTTCACACTCTACTGTAGTGAAAATTTCATTCTGAATTTCAATTTTGGATAATGTCCACAGACAAAATGCATGATGATTAAAAACAGGTAGACTGGCTTTCTGTGTTCCAATAAGATTTTCCTGTATTTTTATCTTGCATGTGCACAACACTGTTCTCATTAGCATAGACTGTATTGTAATCTCTATTCAGCAATTGATATTCTTCATTCCAGGAAAACTGAGTGTGATGCAAACAAACAGCTGGATATTATCTTCAAACTACTATGTTCACAAGAAAATGATATAATCCGTCCACGAACACTTACAATACTGGGTCGAAATGTGACATTCAGCAAAACTTGTGGACAAGTGATCGACTGCACATTCAGCGAATTGTGTGATCGAGTAAGACTACATGACAAACATAATTATGAGTGCTGTTCGGACAGTAAGTTCTAGTGCTGTCTAGTGTATGGAAGTGTTGAGGTAGCAAAGTGGTTTCAGCATTACTGTGTCATCCGGCTCAGTACAGCTCTGGCAGTGCTGCAGAAACATTGTTGATCAGTTGTTTGTGCCATAACTGTGAACGAAAATGTCTGCTATCATTGAAAATCCTGCCATCTGTGAATTATTTGCTGTAACCAATCTGTGTGCATGAAAGCTGTAGACATTCTTGATGAACTTTGTGCAGTATACAGAGAGATGTGATGCATGATAGTGCTTTAAGAAAATTATGCTATTTATTTTGAAAAGTTTGAATGAATGCCCATTGTGAAGAAAGAAGTGTACAAACCATCTGTTACAAATGAATGCATTGCAACCGTTATTGCAGAATTAGAAAAAACTTGTTGATTCATAATTATCACTTTCCTTTAGATATGGTGGACAGTGTTGTATAAGCTAGTGATGGGGTTCCAAGCTTCTGACCAATGAGTATGAAACAGACTTTGGGTGCTGTGTTAACATTTCTGATGCTGTATGATGCAGAAGGAGATAAATTCCTCTATCAAATTGTGACGGTTGCTCAAAGTTGGGCTGTGTATGTCAACATTTAGACAAAAACCCAGTCTATGAAGTGAGGCCACACTAACTCCCCATGTAAACTTTTTTTCCTATCTTTTTTTCTTAACAGAAAGGGAGTACTCATTGATTTTATGAAAAGAGACACTATAACAAACTCCAAAATTGACTACAAAACCCAGAAAAAAAATCTCAGAAGAGCCATACAGATCAAAAGAGCAGGATGTTGAATTCTGTCATCAGTTTTGTGCTTGGTAATCTGGAGCCAGATACTGCCGTAAGCATGCAAATCATTTAATAGTTTCATCTGTGAATTTTTTGATCATCCTCCATAAAAAACCTGTTTTGTCATCCAATGATTTTTGACTTTCATCAAAAGCTAATAACAAGGCTAAGACTGCAGCAATTTAAAAATGACAACAAGTAAAGGACAGTGTCAAAGCATGGCTTAGCTCACAGGTGGCAGAATTCTACAATGAGGGCACTGAAAAACTTGTTCCTTGATACAACAAGTTCATTATTGTAGGAGTTAGTTACGTAGAAAAATAGCTGGAGAGTTGTAGCTTTAAATTGTATATAATAAAGAACCTTTCAGTGTACTTTTTACTTTTTAAATATGTAAATTAATGGAACTTACTTTCTGAATAGCCCTCATGTTTTATTTTAAAGACTGTAAGTAGCTACATTCTTTTTCAGTAGTTATGGTTTTCTTACATAGCAATTGTTTGTATTGGCATGCAGTTGTAGACTATGATGCCTTCTGGAAGCATTATTCATTTTTGTTTGTTTTTAAATCATATTTGAGGAAGATCTCTAGTCACAAATAGAGAGAACTGGAACTCTAGGTGTCATTAGTCAACTCTCTAGACCACAAGAAGATGCTATTGTTTTTTTCCCTAATTCTAAGTCACAGTGTATTGTATCGATATCACTCTTATTTGCCTTGAAAACAGCTATTCTTGATCATCAGATTCTAAACTACATACCAGCAAAGACTGATCTTGTTATAGCTGTGAGGACGGGTCATGAGTCATGCTTGGGTAACTCAGACAGTAGAGCACTTGCCCACGAAAGACAAAGGTCCCAAGTTCGAGTCTCAGTCTGGCACACAGTCTTAATCTGAAGTTTCACATCAGCGCACACTCTGCTGCAGAATGAAAATCTCATTGTGGGAACTGATTTTGTTGTTACTGCACTTTTTTCTGTTGTCATGTAGCCATAAGAAGAAATGAGGGTGATTATTAAGCCAAAGCAAAAGTAGGTTGGGCCACCATATTATGTTGAGCAATAGATAAAGATAATGATGCACAGAATGAGATTTAGGAAAGTCTCCTATTTCGAATTTAAAAAGCACTCATTATGTCAAAACATTTGCATACTAACATTCTCTTGCATAGCCATCATTTGCTTACTCTCAGAACCTGGGGGACTAGTAAACTATTGTGACACTATATAAGAGGGTGAACATAAAGTTGTACAGCAGTGGTTGTCAACCTGGTCCCCATCACCCACTTGTGGGTGTTATGGTGAGCAAGAGGCTAGGCTGTAGGGATTTTAAAGTCTTGTCATTAGGTATTCAAACAATTTTGACATAAAGTATTTGGTAAGTAATTATTATTATATGCTTTAACTTGCTGTAACTCTGCTTTATAAATTTTATAAAGAAAAGTTACTTCCGTACTTTATAAATCACCATTACTGTGGAACCAGTGGGCAGTTAAAAAATTTTGCTAGTTACAGGTATACAGAAGTGGGTGGTAGGTAAAATAGGTTGACTACCCCTGTTGTACATAAAGAGTTCAGTCATCTAATATGTGATAAAATTTCAGAACACATGTTTGTTAGATGTTGTAAATTACCCTTTCTTGGGGGAGAAGGGGGGGGGGGGGGGGGCACCAGTCGTCCGACTGGTTTGATGCGGCCCACCACGAATTCCTTTCCTGTGCCAACCTCTTCATCTCCAAGTAGCACTTGCAACTCATGTCCTCAGTTATTTTAGCAAATGGATAAGAAAAGTGTTTTTAGTGCCCCAGTTGTTATGGGTGTATTCTGGAGATAAACTGAAATAAAGGCTGATTTCAAATGACTATAACAAAATAGAAGGCATGCGTATAAGCTGACAGGCGGGTGCTTCAAAGTAGTTAAGTCGCCGTACCAGTGTGGAAAGACATTTAAGAAAAGGGAAAGAAATATGAAGACCAGATCCCTTAATTATCATATGAAGGTCATTCTGAATAAAACAGTGGTGGGTGAAATACTACTTGAATTGCTTTAATGCAGGAATCCATCTGAACTGGGTCTGTATAAGGCTAAACAAAGAAAATTGTATGTCTTCTGCATAATAACACACGTTGAAAGTCTATAAAGTTCATATGACGGATACATGTGAAGTGATCTAAACCATGTGTGTTCGTTCACAGAAAAACTGCATTGCATCAACACGATACATCCTGAGAGAATTTTAAAATAATCCGCTATGCATAATTTTTCATTTGTCTGTATTTGTAAATTTATCATCAATAGGTCACATTCCATACACCCAAACTTCTGAGCTTTTGTCATCCATAACAACATTCAAATTTTAAACTGGCTCACAACATTGTTTTTTATGCCTCATATAAACTCTTAAGAAGGCATCCATTAGCAATTGCTTGAGCTTGACATGATGCTTGGTTATTTAGTACATATGTAATTATTCAGTGTATTTCTGCCAGAGTGTAAGCTATGACCCTGGATGTTGGTCCTGATTTGTATCTTGTGGTGATGTTTACTGTACACTGAACCGCACTGCACTCTGTCACCATTGACTGACTGATACACACACACTTCAAATAATCATTGCTGCCATTTTTATGTAGCTTTTTATAGTTTTTCATGAATTTAAAGATTGTTCCTAGTCAATAAGTATAATAAATGATAAAATGAAATAAAAATGTCCGTAAGCTTGTAACTTCACAACTTGTAGCCTTTATTTTCTCAAAGAAAGCCAAGCTTTGAATGACTGTCGCCCAAGTTCAGACACTGCACTTACAGACCGCATTAGTAAGTGGTGCAGACAATAACAGTTATAAAGAAATATTAGAGAGGACAGTCTCATTCTGTATAGAGGAAGCATTGTGCAGTAAATAAGCTCAAGTTTAAGTTTGTCTTTAGAGTGCACAGTCACTCACTCATGGAGCTACATGCTAATGCTGTTGTAAGCTGACTGAGAGAAGCAGTTTTTCCTCAGAAGGAGCAATGACCTTCTCCATGTTAACCATATGAAATCAGTCCAAGAGAGTTGCTCAACCCCTGTAGAATTGGGAGAGTAAATAAAATCAATCTCCCTCCCTCCCTCTCTCCCTCCCATATGTGCTCTTGTTGGTGTGGTTGTGGATGACAAATATGGAGCAGTAGAACAATGGTTGAGTGGTTCCTGATATTTTGTTTGAGTATTTGCTGTTACTTTTCGTTACTTAAAATAAATCAGTGTTGTATGCTGAGAACCATACTTTTACTGCTGTGTGTTTTTGCCTTACAGCCCCTGGGTGCGAGTGATTACTTGCAGATTTCTCGTGTCTTCCATACTGTTCTGATCCGTGACGTCCCCCAGCTGACTCTCAAGCAGAAGTCTCCTGCGCGTCGATTCATAACCTTGATAGACACGTTGTATGACAACAGGGTAAAGTATTCCGGCACAAGGTCATTTCAAGTGGAAGTGATTTCAGAGAAATGTGTCTCTCACAGTTTACATTTCAGTAAGAATATGTAACTGGTTTTATGACTTTACAAACTCTGTGTGGCAAGTGGTCTGTATTTTTGTGGGGTTAGGATTATTAGGATTATTCTAGTAACAGTTTAATATTTGATTACAAATATCTATTGGTGTAGGGACTACAGTGCTTTCCATTACCTTTCTATTCCAAAGAGTTGCACTAGAGGAATAAGCTGAAAATGCAATTTTTAGGTATTTGATTCCTGAATAGCTTTAATATATCTGCAAATCTGGATGAGAACATTCATATCTACCAAGCAGGAAATGTGAAATCTATAAAATTTATTGCATTCCTGCTAATTTGTTCCTTGAAAGGGAAACCACAGTGTATCACAGAATGTAAATCAACTTTTTTTTACTTAAGTGTTCACATTATTCACTTATTCTTTTGCAAGTCTTTTTTCGTATTGTATGTTGCACTGGATGTCAGTAAGACTCTAGTACTAAGCAGGGAATCAGATGAGCAATCAAAAATCATGTGGCCATAAAACTGCAGCATATACTGCAGTCAAAGTTAATATGTGACACAAAACAGCAGAGGAAAGTTGTATTATTAACTGAGCATTTGGTCTTCTTTTTCTGTGATAGAGTGAAGTGTATTTGCAGTACAGACTTTCTGTGTTTATTCATAGTTACTGTTAGGTCAATAGTCATCACTCTGACAAAGAAATCTAAACTGCAGTTGTATGGCAGTACAACTGGGATTGCTATGGTTATCTTGTTTCTGTACTTCGTAAACAGTTACTTTGGAAGTTACTTAGTGCAGGCCTTCACAGTGAAGATAATGGGTAAACCAGAAAAAGTAAGTGAATCACATTGCAAACACACACACACACACACACACACACACACACACACCATCTTCCACATAAAATTAGTTAATTGCAGGCATAACCATAACATTGCCAGTTGTAAAATTTATAACTGTTCAACAGTAGGTTTTACATGACTAACTATGAAACAAGACAACATAAAAATCCAGGAAAACGACAGCATATTGTATCAAAGTATATATAAAAAACTTTTTGTTTTTAAACATGTAAATACTGTCTTCAAAACACAAATTTGTGTGTGTACAAGTAGAAAAGAGCATTTTTCCTGTGCTATAGAAAGATAATAAAAAACCAACTGATGCTGATGAATCTTCTGTGAAAAACGTTAAAAGAAAATGAAAAATTGAGTTTTGCTTAAGACAGACCCTCTTCAAAAACAAATGTACAACATTCCTGCTGCTTCCTTGGTTTTCTGGGCTTCTGGAATAGGTGAAAACAGTCAGAGATTCAGTGTTTGTTATTTTTTAAATGTTGAGTGAGGCACTGAAAACTGATCTATGATGGACTTTCAATTTTTTCACTATTGCTTCAAATGTGATATTCTGCCCTTCAAGCGTGAGGAACTCCACTTCACTTATAATTCACAGTTCTACACAGAGAAGTGATCTACCAGTTCATTATTCAACATTCAGACTTGTCTGACCACACTGAAAATGCCTATGCCACTTAACCATTGTGTCATACAGTGACGCATTGTCACCATACACTTCACCAACTCAGCGTTGATTGTTCCAACATTGTTCCTCTTCAAACACAGAAAACGAATTACTTTATGAAACTTCACTTTACCAATGAGATGCAACATTTTGCTTTGGCTCCTCTAGTGGCTTGCTATGGTAACCTTATGCAAGGATTTCCACGTGCCAAGGATTGAAGACACATACCTGCAAATAAAGAAAAATAATTATGCCACTTTATTTTTTCAGGGTGATAATGAAAACTTTGTGTTGTTTGGTTGTTACTCTTTCCCCCGATAGATTGCTACCTGTGTAGACATTAATTATATTAACATCAAACTACAGATAGAATGGTGTACGCTATGTGTATGTTTGATTGTGAACTGCGGAGTGTACCTAGATGTGTGAATACAATTTAAATGTAAGAGGAAGGCTCTTACATGAACAACTTTTGTTGCTTCAGTTATGTCAAGTAGATGATGTTTACCTGGTACTGCTAGCTTTGTATTCATGTGACCTCATGGATACTTACCCAGGAACAATGTTTATGTATATGTAAAATGGTGGAAGCTCGGTGAAGAGATTTTTATTATTAGCAATTCTGTGTAGCTGATCAATTGTGTTGGTTGCTAATTCATGTACATCAGTTTCTGAGCCTTTTATAAAATAGAATTTTTCTAACATTGATGTATGTCTTGTTCATTTGCTGCATCTGCTTTAAAAGCTTTACAGTGGAAAGAATATCTACAGATGATCTGTCTGATAAGAGGATTGATTTTGCTGTTTTGTAATGGACATTTCTGTTTTGTATTTTTCACACGCTGCAAACAATTACTTATATGAGAATATTCATGTTTTCATGCTTGTTCTATGAAATTAAGTTCCTGCAGTCACATCCAGTAAGTGTTCTTCTGGTGATATTTCAGCTTGGAACCATGGAGCCATATTTAGAGATGTAGGACTGTTGTTGCAGTCCTCCCACTTGTCTAATAAACAAACAACTTACACTCTTGAACATGTAGGTACAGACCACCACAGCTGCAGAAATTTCCCTTCAGCAGCTGAGATGGATATCACTGGCATACTATCTATAGCAGAAAACATGTCACAGGTTCTGATTTGCAAACACTGGACGTTAACAACAGGGCCATTATACTGCTGTCTTTGGGAGCTCACTGTTTCAAGTGCTGGATTCACATTTCACCTTACTTAGAACCACCATTGCAATTTGGTAAGTCATTAGTCAGAGATATTTTGAAGGCTTTCTTAATCATCAATTTTCAGAAGAATGATGTGGATGTTAAAATCTTGACATTTTCATGGTATACTGCCCACTGCCATATAGTGTGCTGTCCAGCAATCGCTGACTTGTCAGGCTGTAGCAGATGGATGTTGGGTTGATGTCCCATACAAAGACTGTTTTAGTACCACATGACATCTATGATGCTAAAATGAAAAGTCTGCTGGATGATTGCACATATAACAAGATTGATAAGTAAGTACCCCACTAACCACATAGTCTCAAGATGTCTTTTCTCTTGAATGCTTCCTCATTCCATCAAGAAGTAGTGAATATATTAAAAATTCATGATGCAGCTGCACTGAGGTTATATGGTTTACTAATATTGTGCAAGAAGGATGTGCCCTTGCTCAAAAGCAAGCAAAACTGAATGAGTCTCTAAAATATTTCATTGCCAAGCTCTTAGCCTTGTTGTAGACATCTATTGTTCAGAAGTGCCACTTATGGAACTGAACTGAATTTATTAACAGACTGAAGACTCTCAGGCTCAACAGTTCAGACTGATTGGTCAATTTTGATGTCATATCATTGTTACAAAAATCTTCCTCATAGATTCTTAATCATTCATTGGAAAATATAATGTGCAAAACATTTTGGTACACAGATTATAACTTTATTTTAGCATGTCCTTGCTTCAGAATATTCATTATTCAACTTTGTTGGCGAGTTTGTTTATGAAGGGCTTTGAGGAAAAGGTGCTGGGCTTTTAAAATTTATACTGATATTTTTTTGAGGTATGTGGATGATAAATTTGTGGTGTGGCCCCATGGTGAGGATGAACTTCATCAATTCTTTTACCATCTTAATTACATCCATTAAAATATCAGTTCACTTTCAGATGGAAAAGAATTAAACCTCCCTTTTTGACTGTTTTAGTGTTTACAACTGTATAGTCAATCTGCCCAATCTTCACTGAGCTTGTGTGAGAGAGAGAGAGTAGGTTGATGGAAGTAATTGCATACAACTTCTGTGCCTAATAACACAGCTGCCTGTGAGGCGTGTTAAGGCCGTGGGTATCTCACTCATCTGTGCACATATTTGCATTTGCTACAAAGTTGCAGTAAAGGTGCTATACGCTTCCTTTCTTTATCACCACACCTTCTGCTCCATTGAGACACAGCTAACTGCCATGTTTCCTTGCCGTGTGGAAGGGGTACTCACCTGTTGGATCATATTCAGCAGGTACTTGCCCACATGAGGACAAGTGGGGGAACTGCTGGCTAACTGAAGCCAAGCCGTTAAAAAGCATGTGATAGGAAATGAGTGCCACTTGCATAGCTTTGCCTCAAGAATGCAGTGGTCTGTGTAACTGAACATACCACAAGCCAAAACACTCAGTTTTATACCTGCAGGCAGACAGTTTATTACCATCCACCACAGACAGCTGGTGTCTTGTCCACCCCATTAGCTGAATGGTCAGCACATTGGAATGCCTCGCACAGGGGCCCGGGTTCGATTCCTGGCTGGGGTTGGAGATTTTCTCCCCTCAGGGACTGGGTGTTGTGCTGTCTTCATCATCATTTCATCCCCAATGTCAACTCGCAAGTCGCCCAATGTGGCATCGCAGTCAATAAGACTTCCACTTGGTGGCCGAACTACTTGACTGGGAACTCCCGGCCACTGACACTATATGACCATTTCCGTTTTTCCAGCTGGTGTCGTCAATACAATTGTCCACATAGTGTGTACCATTACAGACAACAACCTTTTTGAATATTTTGAACAATTAAAAATAGCATTTGGAGATAATGGGAGTGCACTCCACAAAAATGGAAGGCTCTGCAGTTCAGACCAAAAGTGAATGCCCTGGGAACCAAGAGGTTGGAGAGGAAAGGTTCAAATCCATGGCTTTCCTGTAAGTAGGGGATAATTCTTCTGGAGTAGATCAGAAATTTTCTAAGTAGAAAATGAAGATTATCTTTTGCCCAGCCACTATCTTTGGCTTTGTAAAGTTTGACTTAATACTGTCTAATGCAGGCATATATTAGATCACCTACCAGTACAGATTTTTGTTTGATGTGCAGATGACATGAGAACCATTCACTAATGTTGCTTGGAGCATCACTGCTACACATGTTGCAAATAAGCAGTTGCTGAGCACTACATAGAGACTGGCCACTCCATGGGCTATGAAAACATGAGGATTATAATGTCTTCATGATACTTAAAGGACCCGGTGATGAAGGAAGCCATCAAAATTTGACTGGTGAACAATTTACTTAATTGTGGCAGTGATTTTAACTTACTTAACCTTTTAAATACAGGTGCTGTTTTTAGTAACATACGCTTGAATTTAGGATCTAGAAGTACCCCAACAGAGTTTAGGTATGTTTATAAATAATAACTGGAATTAACTTATGTATTTATATATTTACGTAATAAAATATAACATATTTAAAGTGTTTATTGTACTTAAAGTAATCAGTCTTAACAGAAATTTTAAATCATTTACAAAAACTTGTTTCCAGTTTTTTATTTTATTGCTTAGATAAAATGACAAAAATCAATTCCATAATTAACTTGTAATTAAAATCTTTGTTTTTTTTTTTTTTTAACAAGATAGGAACATAAAATGAAATTAAAATTGTAAAACAAAAATACTATTAGTAAGGAAAAAATGACAGTACATTATTAAGAGCCTACAAAATCATTCATTTTCTTTTGGTTCGCAGGACAAACAATAATTGATTGTCTTTGTGTGAGGCTTACAAAATAAATTATTTTCAAGTTTTACATATTGGAGAGCTCTTTTTATCTTTCAACCTCAGGCAAATGTAACACATTCGCTTTTGAGAATTACTAGTACCAGGCTCATCTGCATTAGGCGTTGATCAAGTTTGTTCTCTGCGAGCCAAGTTGCACATTATTTCCTGTATATCTTTGGCCAAATTTAGGTTATTTTCTAATGCACTGCAAATATGTATCTTTACAAGACCCATTGAAATGGACTTTATGTATTCTCTATTACTGATTTTTATTTGGATTAGAACTGACCCAAAGAACATCTGTTAGCAAGACAAATATTCAGTATAGCAGCAAAAATTGTGTTCGGCCATTTCTTGCTCTACATGAACAAGTATAATTTGAGGATTTCAAATCTAAAATGTCAACCACTCCTTTAGTGTTATTGTAAAATTATGTAATTACAGGTTTCTTCAATTTTTGATTTGTAGACACATTGTGATGCATAGAAAACTACTCTTTTATAATTCTTTGGAGTGAATGACACCAAGGTCTTGTCTCATACAGATCCAAAAGATGATTTGATTCCGTGTGTTCTCTTTTATTAGGCAAAAACTCGTGAAGAATTTTCCGTTTGTTTTTTCATACAGTGCATACATATGTTAGTCTTTGGTTGACTTATTCATTTACTAACTCAACAGATATAAACAAACTATCTCCAGTTATATTTCTATTAGTTCCATAAAACTACTCTGCAAGCTTTAGCACATCCTGTGTTGGCACAGCAAAAAGGGTATTTCTGTGGGTAAATGGTTTTCCAGAGTGTATGAATGCATTATACCGGTAACGGGTCTTCGCATTACAAATACAATGCATTTTCAGGCCATAGTTTCCAAGTTTACTTTTGATAAACATTCTGAATGAGCATCTTCCTCAAAATTTTACCAACATTTCATCAAAACATAAATATTCTGAACAAGAATAGTTCACACCACAGTTGCTATTAAAATTTTCAAAAATTTCTTTTATCAAGGCCAGTGTTAACTGTAGATTTTCTTTCTTTGCGTGTACTGATGTCATCAAATGTTACATTGAAATAAATGAATAAAATTCTTTTTATTCCCATTACACCTCGAAAAATATCTCTACCACTAAAATCAGTTGCCATTAGCAGTCTAATATCTTTGTGGTTTGACTTGAATATTGAAATAAACACAAGCAATCCAAGGTAAGTTCTCGACTCACAGCAGTCACTGTTTTAGCATAGTATGGCTGTAATAATTTAGTTTAATATTTGTCCTCAAGTTTTTTGTTGATATAGTGCATGCTAGTCCCATTCACATCACCAGTAAATAAAAGTTTCCAACTCTCTACTGGCGACATTGTACTGTTACAAACAGCAGATCATTTCAATCTCTTTCACATAGTATTGTGCTGTAGTATACAAAATGAATGTGAGGCAGATTTACTCCATTTCTATCTGTTCTTACCATAAAAATAGTTCCTTGGGCTTTCTTCTTCTTCCTCTTCACTTTTTTCGATCTCTGATCCAGAAAGGTCTTAACTGTGTATTGAATCATGATCGCTAACGTCAAGTCCTTCTTCTTTTGTGTTATTTTCACTTTCTGAGTCAGTGCTTTCATCTAACAGTCATAAAATATCCTCATCAGAGATAAAGTGAGCGATTGTTATAAATATACTAGAATATAAGCAAATTACTGTATTAGCATGTTGTAAGTAAATGCTACACAAAAGCACACGTGGGGCTTACAGAAACACCAATAATGTAGAACAGCTACTTACTGTTGCAAGAGTGCGGCACACGTCTACCTGTCATAAGCCTCTGCAGCCCACTGAGAATACCGAAATTGGTGGATCTGTAGCGCGCCAACAGTAGAAATTATATAAAAAAAAAGTCTTGTGTGGGTTGCTCAAACCCCGCCCTAGTAGTTAGATGTTAAAATGAGAAATCTGGCACCTGAAACAGGCAGCTCTCAAAGACAGTGGTACAGTACCCCTTTCATTAATGCACAGTGTTTATAAATCAGAATGTGACACAACGCCCATCATAGAAGGTGTGGCAGTACTATACTCCTCCACTGCCCATTTATGTGACTGTGGTGGTGTGTATCAATATGCAAAATAGTGTGGGTGACATTTTTATTAGGTAGATGAGAAAGCTACACTGTCAGTCTTAGGTGCAGTAGGTGGATGATGCTTCTTAGCCAAAGATGTCAGGAGATGTGACTTATTTGATATGGTTGCATTCCTGTAATTTTGTGGAATTATGTATGTGGCATTCGGCAGGTTTAAGTATAACTGGCTGTGTACCACTATATACAGTTCACCTTATTCACTACCCATCCTTTTACGAGATTTTTGATGCAGACAATGGCATTTCATTGTAAGTCCATCTATTCAATGCTAGAGACCCAAATAGTTTCTCCTTAAATAGCTGCTTACTTCAGTTATGCTGAAGGAGTGACTCGGAATTGGAAATGGAACTTTATCAGGTCATACAAATACTCTCTAATCACAAGTATGGAAACTCTAATACAGCTCAACAGGAATTCAGCAGATCTACATTTTTAAGTCACATGTGATGTCCCCATCTGGTGTTTGATTTAAAGAATATTTCCAAAAATAGTAAAATTTTTCATTCAGATATTGTTTTATTCAGTGAATGATACAGGATGGACATGGTGATGGGATACTATGGCAAAATCCTTAAACTACTGTCCTTTGTTTTCTGGGGGGGGGGGGGTCTGATAAGAATTGTTAACTTCTTGATCCAAGTAACGCTATTGTAGTCAAAGTATACAATATTTGTTTGTTCTTAAAACATCTGTCTGTAAACTTTGTAATAATTAATGGCAATAACTTTACATTCCCATCTATTTTATAACACAGAAGAACTGTCAATTTTTCTTTTACTGATCCATTCAGACATTCAGTGTGGTCATTATTCATCCTCAGTCTTGCAACTTCTCTTGCAAGATATTTCCACCTTTGTGAATGTTTAGTATTCTTATAGAATGAAACTAAGTTAGTAGCATGTTTCAGACAGTGAAAAGTCCAGGTTGGAATATCAACAGTTATAGAAAGGATAGATTGCTACTCATCCCAAAGATGACACGTTGAGTTGCAGACAGGCTCAATTAAAAGTCTGTTATAATGTAAGCTTTTGGGCAAAACCTTCATCCGAAAACAAAAAATGCACGCAATCACATAAGCAAGCAAATCTTATACACACATGACCACTATCTCTGGCTGCTCAGGCCAGACTGAAACTTTGCCTGGTGAAGCGTGCAAGAATTGGAGCTGGCAGACAAGTCTACCTGGTGCAGCATCATGAGGTTGTGGGGGAGGGAGGGAAGGGAAAAAAAGAGAGCAGAAAGAGGAGGAGCAGAGAAGGGGGAAAAGGATTGGTGGGTGCATTGGCAGAGACCAGTGCACAATGAGCATGAGTGGACATGAGGCCAGTGGATGTGATAAGACAGAGGAGGTGGAAACCGATGGGTGGAGGGTGCATGGACAGTGAGTTAATGCAGGTTGAGGCCAGGACGATTTCAAGAGTAGAGAATTTGTTGTAAGGATAACTCTATTTGTGCAGTTCAGAAAAGCTGGTGGTGGAGGGAAGCATCCAGATGGCCCGGCTTCTGAAGCAGCCATTGAAATTAAGCATGTTATGTTCAGCTGCATGTTGTGCAATGGGATACTCCATTTTGCTCTTGAACACAGTTCAGCAGTGGTCATTCATCCCAGTTGATAGCTGGTTGATGGCCATACCAATATAAAATGCTTGAGGAATGATAGCAGCAGAACTGTTGTATTACATGGCTGCTTTCACAGGTGGTCCGGCCTATAAGCCTGTGACAGGACTGGAATAGGAAGTGCTTTGGAGGTGGATTTGGCAGTCTTGCACCTAGCCTTCCCACAGGGATATGGCCCCTGTAGCAAGTGGTTGGAATTGGGAGTGTCTTAGGGATACACTAGGATGTTGTGGAGATTGGGTGCGGAAGGGAACCACATTGTTCCTCCTCGTACTATTCAAAGGCCTCACCTTCAGCCCTAAACCAAAATTTAACCATGCTGAATTTGTTAAAGACCTGCACTGGAGAGACACTTCTTTGCCACTGATCCTTCCAACCAAATCCAACTTAATGCCATACCACCATTCAGCTGTGGATCTCTCCCCATCCACCTGATTAACCTATGCCTAGTCATCTTCTGGGAATTCTTTACTTTCTGTTTGGTCTTGCCAGCCTTACCCAGGTCCCATCCCAAGAACTCTAACCTTTCAGCAGAAGAAAGGACAGCTATATACAGCTTCAAAACACTTCATGACCTAATCTACTTACCTTCTAACTTAGGTTCCATCACTTTCGTTATGAATTACAGTGACTATCTGGCAGAAAGCCTCTGCCAATTGTGTGACACCTCCATCTATAAACTCTGCCAGATTGATTCCATCTCAGGATTCTAAAATAACCTCCAATCCTTGCTTAAAACTGTAGTCCCTTCCAAGAACCTCTCCCCTAATCCATTTCCTTCCTCGCCTCATCACATCCTGCACACCCACTTTCTGCCTGCTCCCCAAAATCCACAGACCAACCATAATGTATGCCCCATTATAAATGGTTATTGTGCTCCCACTGAAAGAATTTCATCCCTCATTGACCAACACCTCCAACCCATTGCCCAGAATCTAGCCTCCCAGTTCAAAGATACCAACCACTTGCTTCACCAACTCTCCCACTTCTTTACCCTGAGGATCCCTACTTGTCACTGTTGATGTCACTTCCCTATATTCCAACATGCCTCATGCCCAAGGTCTTGCCACTATTGAACACCTCTTCTCCCAACATCCATAAGACTCCAAACCCAAGACCTTATTCCTTATACTTTACTAGCTACATCCTAATACACAACTGCTTCTCCTTTGAGGGGAAGGTATACAAACAAACCTGAGGCACAGCCACGGGCACCCATAGGGCCTTCTCCTATGCCAACCTGTTTATGGGCCATGTAGAAGAAACCATCTGAGCCTCCCAATACCCCAAACCTCCGAGGTGGTTCAGGTTCATTGACAATCTCTTCATGATCTGGATGCAGGACCCCAGGACACCCTATCCTCATCCCTTCACAACCTCACCACACCACCTTCTCTTCCACCCACATCACTTAGTCCTTCACAACCCAGTGTGCCACCTCCCTGTATGTTGACCACCTCTCTGTGGACTCCAGCCACACCTCTGTCCTCATTAAACCAACCAACTACCAACAGTACTTGCAGTTCAACAGTTTCCATCCCTCTCATACCAGAAAATCCCTCCCGTACAGTCTAGCCACCAGAGAACAGTGTATTTGCAATGATGGTAGCTCCTTTGTCCAGTACGCTGAAAGTATCATAGAGGCCTTCATAGGTAGACACTATCCCCCAGATTTCTTATGCCATATTTCCAGACACCCCAATTCCTCCTACCACCATCGAGAACCAGATACAAAGGAGCCCCTCCTCATCACCCAGTACTTCCCTGAACTAGAAAAATTGAAGCACATCCTTCTTCAGGGCTTTGATTATCTATCTTCATGCCCTGTGATGAAGGACATCCCACCCAAGATGCTTCCCGTCCCTCCTAAAGTGGTGTTCCATCACTCGCCCATCCTAAGATCCTAGTCTATCCCTATGCCACTCCCAGTCACTTGCCACAGGATCATGTCCACATTGAAGACCCGGGTGCAAGACCTGCCCAATCCACCCACACAGCACTTCCTATTCCAGTTCTGTCTCAGGCGTATCTTATCCCTTCAGAGGCTGGGCCACATGTGAAAGCAGTTATGTCGATTATCAGCTGTGCTGTAATCTTTTCTCAGTTTTTTAAATTGGTTTAACTACTAATGAGCTATCATCCAGGATGAATGGCCAGTGCCAAACTGCAGTCAAGAGCAAAGTGGACCATCCTGTTTCACAACATGCAACTGGACATAACATACTTGATTTCAATGGCTGCTTCACAACCCAGGCCATTTGTATCCTCTCCTACTCCACCAGCTTTCTGAACTGTGTGTGTGGGAGTTATTCTTACAACACATTCTCTGCTCCTGAAATCATCTCAGCCTCAACCTACGGTAACTTACTGTCGCCGCACCCTCCACCCAATTGTTCCCACCCTGTGTTCTATCACTTCCTCCCAAATCATGTCCCCTCATTCTCATTGTGCACTGCTCTCTGCCAATGCACTTGCCAATCGTTTCCTCTTCTCTGCTTTTCTTCTTTCAGCTCCCCCCCCCCCCCCCCGTCCCTCCCTCCCTCCCTCCCGACACTGCACCATGTAAACTTGTTTGCCTTTTGTTTCCTATTCCCCCACCCATACCCTGCTATCCCCCCACCTTCCCTGCTCCACTAAGGATTGTTGCACCTGTCTGATGTGTTTCAGTGTCAGCCTGTCCTTAGCAGCCAAAGATAGTGAGTGAGTGTGTGTATGTTTGTGTGTGTGTGTGTGTGTGTGTGTGTGTGTGTGTGTGTGTGATAGAGAGAGAGAGAGAGAGAGAGAGAGAGAGAGAGAGAGAGGGGGGGGGGGGAGGGGGGAGAGAGAGAGAGAGAGAGAGAGAGGCGGGGTTACCTTTTTATGTTTTTCTTTTCTGATGAAGTCATTGTGCGGAAGCTTAATGTGAAACAGTCTCTTTGTTGTGCCTGTCTGCAACCCAGTGTGTTGTCTTTATGATGAGAAGCTATCTATCTTTTTCATTGTTAGTAGCATGTTTCCAAATCATTGAATGATGACACAATACATTTTCAGTTCAGAAGAATCTTTAGCTTCATCAAACAGGAAGACATTATTTTCACTACTCTGCACAAAGAAGGTGCAACCAGTTATATTTGCTGTCTCTTGCAGCTTAATGTGCAGTTGTTTTCCACATTGTGACTAATATTAAAAGCTGTTGATCATAATGAAATGAGACAATAATGAGTACACATATGATGATTTGATAAGTGACAGAATGTAATGATCGTGCATTTTAACACAAAAAGATTTGCTATTAGTGATCAGGACTTTGTTTAATTTAGCTTGCATTTGAGAAAATAATTCTCATTTTAAGTATTTATTACATTGTGCTGAATTAAATATGATGATTGCTATGTCCAACTGACTGCAGCATTATAGTGCAAACATGTAGAAATTTTTTCTTCTTTTCTTACAGACACTTTATTAGTAAAACAAGAAATGTAAATAATTATAAATTTGCATTATAGGAAATTTCCAGAACAATGTAGTAATAAAAAAAAGGGCACTTGGATACTGAAACTATCTCCTGAAACAGGTAGTGCATAAGATAAACTGTGGTAATCAGGGCTCGAGACAGGAAATCAAATCATGAAAAAAAGAATTTTACAATCAAATATTTTGACAACTATATTTTATAGCGGTCGAAAGAAAAAGGTTGTGGTGCTCATGCACTTAGAGCTAAAGTCAGTTTTGTGCATAAGTGCATCATGCAATGACATACATATTTGGACAGTAGTTGCGTTATAAATCCCTGGATTCTGTCCTCCTTCAGTCCTGTTTTCTGATTTGTCCAATTTTTAAGCCAAAGGTAAAATGTTGGCAGTTTTGGAATATTTTAGTGACATATCATGCAAGTTCTACGAAGAATGGCACATATTTCAAGCACAAATTCAAGTGCACAAGCGAGCTAAAAAATGTAATGTAAAATTTTACATCTGGACGATTATGCAACTGTTTCATCTGCTGCTACAACTTCACTAGAAACCATTGATTCTTCATTGGAGTTGAAAACATTGATCAAATAACTGTAACCTACCTAAAGATGGAACGAATCATTTCTGAATTACTTGTCACTTATTCTGTTAGCATTTTAACAAAACCTGTTTGAAAATTGGCATGTTTGGAATTTAATTGAAAATGGACATGTTAGGAATTTAATTGAAAATAGGTTTTAATTTCTAAATTTTCTTGTATTTATTGTTGTAAATCAAACCTTTGCTTAATGCGTAGTTTGTAAAAATATGTTATGTTACTTACACCAGAACTGACAAAAGTTAATTAAGTAATTGAATTCCTTAAAAGCTAATGTGTTGACATGTTTTACTTGGTATTGCTGTCAGGTACTAAGATCAACAACTTCATAAATTAAGTTAGTCTTTCATTTGCCCATTATGTTCTGTGCATCCAAAAGAAAGGAAAAGAACCTTAAGGAATGTGGAAAGAGTCAAGGTAAATATTAACAAAAGACAAGCAGTTCATAGAAATTTAATACACATATTGTATTAACAAAAAATTGTACTATATTGCTTGACGCTATTCATGTTTATGGAAACTAAATTTAATCAAGTAAATTAGAGAGGCACCTACTACTTTGAAAAAGTTGTTGCCTCCTTATTTGTACTAAATAGTTTGTCTCCTGTTTGAAGCCTAATACACACATCAAAAAATGTTTTGCGTCACCTCGGTTCTGAGAGTGCCGTAACCTGTTCAGAAAATTGGAATAGAGATCAACATAAACATCATTTCTGCCCTTTTTTATTGCTCATGTAAACCACACATTGCATGTTGTACCACCATACAGAGAGACCTTCAGAGGTGGTGGTCCAAATTGCTGTACACACTAGTACCTCTAATACCCAGTGGCATGTCCTCTTGCATTGATGCATGCCAGTATTCCTCGTGGCATACTATTCATAAGTTCATCAAGGCACTGTTGGTCCAGATTGTCCCACTCCTCAATGGTGATTTGGCGTAGATGCCTCAGAGTGGTTGGTGGGTCACGTCATCCATAAACAGCTCTTTTCAGTCTATCCCAGGCATGTTCGATAGGGTTCATGTCTGGAGAACATGCTGGCCACTCTAGTTGAGCGATGTTGTTATCCTGAAGGAAGTCATTCACAAGATGTGCATGATGGGGGCACGAATTGTCTTCCATGAAAACGAATGCCTATCAGTATGTTACCGATATGGTTGCACTATCAGTCGGAGGATGGCATTTACGTATCATACAGCCGTTGCAGCACCTTCCATGGCCACCAGCGGCGTACTTCAGCCCTACATAATGCCACCCCAAAACAGCAGGGAACCTCCACCTTGCTGCACTCACTGGACAATGTACGTGTCTAAAGCATTCAGCCTGACCAGGTGCCTCCAAACACGTCTCCGATGATTGTGTGGTTGAAAGCATATGCGACGCTCATCGGTGAAGAGAACGTTATACCAATCCTGAGCGTTCCATTCGGCATGTTGGTGGGCCAGTCTGTACCGCGCTGCATGGTGTTGGTGATTGCGAAGATGGATCTCGCCATGGATGTCAGGAGTGCAAGTGCGTATCATGCAGCCTATTGCACACAGTTTGAGTTGTAACACAATGTCCTGTAGCTGCACAAAAAGTATTTATCATTCAACATGGTGGTCTACATCTACATCTACATTTATACTCCGCAAGCCACCCAACGGTGTGTGGCGGAGGACACTTTACGTGCCACTGTCATTACCTCCCTTTCCTGTTCCAGTCGCGTATGGTTCGCGGGAAGAACGACTGTCTGAAAGCCTCTGTGCACGCTCAAAGCTCTCTAATTTTACATTCGTGATCTCCTCGGGAGGTGTAAGTAGGGGGAAGCAATATATTCTATACCTCATCCAGAAGGCGATTTTACAAATGTCTGCTTGTGTGTATATATATATATATATATATATATATATATATATATATATATATATATATATATATATATATATGCGAAATGAATGGACACAGGCAGACAGTGTTTGTTGGCAATGAGGATCACCCTGTGGCTAAACATGCCTTGGTGCACGGCCAGCACATCTTGGCACAGTGTTACACCGTCCGGGTTATCTGGATACTTCCCACTAACACCAACCTGTCGGAACTCCAGAGATGGGAACTTGCCCTTCAGCATATCCTCTCTTCTCGCTATCCGCCAGGCCTCAATCTTCGCTAATTTCTAATTTCAATCTGCCGCCGCTCATACCTCACCTGTCTTTCAACATCATCTTTGCCTCTGTACTTCCGTTCCGACTGACATCTCTGCCCAAACTCTTTGCCTTTACAAATGTCTGCTTGTGTCTGTGTATATGCGGATGGATATGTGTGTGTGTGCGAGTGTATACCTGTCCTTTTTTCCCCCTAAGGTAAGTCTTTCCGCTCCCAGGATTGGAATGACTCCTTACCCTCTCCCTTAAAACCCATATCCTTTTGTCTTCCCTTCTCCTTCCCTCTTTCCTGACGAGGCAACCGTTGGTTGCGAAAGCCAGATTTTTGTGTGTATGTTTGTGTTTGTTTGTGTGTCTATCGACCTGCCAGCGCTTTTGTTTGGTAAGTCTCATCATCTTTCTTTTTAATTATATTTTTCCCACGTGGAATGTTTCCCTCTATTATATATATATATATATATTGTGAAAAGCAATAAGCAATGGTCCCATAACACTCCCCTGTGGCACGCCAGAGGTTACTTTAATGTCCGTAGATGTCTCTCCATTGATAACAACATGCTGTGTTCTGTTTGCTAAAAACTCTTCAATCCAGCCACACAGCTGGTCTGATATTCCGTAGGCTCTTACTTTGTTTATCAGGCGACAGTGCGGAACTTTATTGAACGCCTTCCGGGAGTAAAGGAAAATGCCATCTACCTGGGAGCCTGTATCTAATATTTTCTGGGTCTCATGAACAAAAAAAGTGAGTTGGGTCTCTCACGATCGCTGTTTCTGGAATCCATGTTGATTCCTACAGAGTAGATTCTGGGTTTCCAAAAACAACATGATACGCGAGCAAAAAACATGTTCTAAAATTCTACAACAGATTGACGTCAGAGATATAGGTCTGTAGTTTTGCGCATCTGCTCGACGACTCTTCTTGAAGACTGGGACTACCTGTGCTCTTTTCCAATCATTTGGAACCTTCCGTTCCTCTAGAGACTTGCAGTACACGGCTGTTAGAAGGGGGGCAAGTTCTTTCGCGTACTCTGTGTAGAATCTAATTGGTATCCCATCAGGTCCAGTGGACTTTCCTCTGTTGAGTGATTCCAGTTGCTTTTCTATTCCTTGGACACTTATTTTGATGTCAGCCATTTTTTCGTTTGTGTGAGGATTTAGAGAAGGAACTGCAGTGTGGTCTTCCTGTGTCAAACAGCTTTGTAAAAAGGTGTTTAGTATTTCAACTTTACGCGTGTCATCCTCTGTTTCAATGCCATCATCATCCTGGAGTGTCTGGATATGCTGTTTCGAGCCACTTATTGATTTAACGTAAGACCAAAACTTCCTAGGATTTTCTGTCAAGTCGGTACATAGAATTTTACTTTCGAATTCACTGAACGCTTCACGCATAGCCCTCCTTACTCTAACTTTGACATCGTTTAGCTTCTGTTTGTCTGAGAGGTTTTGGCTGCGTTTACACTTGGAGTGAAGCTCTCTGTTGCTGTCAGGATTCCTCTGAGCCATAATCCATAGGTAGCGGTCATCCACTTCAGTAGTAGCCCTTGGTGGAATGACTGGAAGTGATTGGCTGTTGGACCCCCTCTGTCTAATAGGCGCTGCTCATGCATGGTTTGCATCTTTGGGCGGGTTTAGTGACATCTCTGAACAGTCAAAGGACTGTGTTTGTGATACAATATCCACAGTCAACATCCATGTTCAGGAGTTCTGGGAACCGGGATGATGCTAATCTTTTTTTAATGTGTGTATTTACTTGACAATACTGATATTTTTCAAAGAAAATAGTCACTTAGAACTACAGATACCAAGTGTTATTTAAGTACTTTATTACTTTCACACAACTTCAAATGAATGCCACCCATTCCTCATGGACTTAATGCCAATAATGGTGCAAGCACAAGTGCAAACACCAACAGTCAGCTCCTTGAGATGTACAAGATTTCTGATTTCCATTGCATACACGATTGCCGACAAATGTCACCACAGGTAAAAATCTAATCACTTACATCTGTGGAATGTAGCAACCACTCCACAGATCTATCCATCTCTGGGAAAAATGGGTATCTGTGTATACCCATTCAACCAGCATGTAAAGAGGTTGGGCACCATCTTGCTGAAAGTGAGTTGAAAATGTCTCATCCTCAGACAGCAACAGTGGTAGCACATCTTTAACAACTACAAATAATGAGCTGCTGTCAGTATAGCCTGAATGAAGAAGGCCTCTATAATATAAGTGCCCTGTAGTTCACGCCAAAAAATCACTTTTGATGTGCAACTACCTTTGGTGGATGCATCCATTGAGGACTGACATTTGACCAGTATATGTGAATCTGTTTATTTATCTCTCTGTACACATAGAGATTAGCTTTATATGCAAAGAGTATACTGTAGAGGAAATGAATGTTTTCATCCAGCTTGTGTGTCGCTCATCCTGCAAACAGCTGCCAATCACGAACACCCTTAGTGAAATGTTATAATATTTTCGTTTTGTAAGGGTGTGCATTACATGGTCAGAATTTCATGACTGATGTGCAGCTGATCCTGGTTTTCTGCAAGATGATGTGAGTACTGCACTGTGGCCCCTTATTGAATGATGCTAGAGCAGCAGTTGATGTTGCTCCCTTCTTAGGTGTTTTTTATCTTCAAGCTTTCTGTATTTCCGTGACAGTCAGTTTCATGTAATTTCGAGAGAAGTTTCACCACCACACTTGGGGTAGTGGGTGAACTCTCTGGGTCTGCAAAAATGAGTGCTTCTCTCTCGTGTTATCACGGCAATCTCAGTATGTATGGCTTGTGGTAACGCCATCAACTTTTAAATCACCTGGTCCTCTTTCCATTTGAAAATTATGAGATGGATCTTCCAAAATGGTTACCATGTTGGTAACACAGCCCCACACATTTTTTCATTCATCATTGACTTTAAATTTCTATTTATCCACCTGTTTTTGTTTTAGAAGGGTAGTTCCCCACGTGTGAGCAGCCCTGTACATGGGCTGAAGATTGGCAAATTCTAGTCCTTTACATATCATTTGCTTTTTCATAATATTGTCCTGTAGGTAAGATAATATGATGTAATGGTTTGCATTACATTCTGTTGATACAGTTGAGCCTTATTCAAGCACTCAATTGACTCCTTACTCAGTTGCAAGAATTTCTGCACACATGCAGTGTAAATATGACAGGAGTTACTTAAGTATTCACAGCTGCAAATACTCTTTATTTTTAAACTGTACCTTGCAACCATTGTATCTTAGCATAGTTGTTACAAGAAGAAAAAGTTAAATTTATTATTTCTAATGTATTTCAGGTGCGTGTAGTGGTTTCTTCAGATGTACCTCATCGACAATTGTTCTTGACTGAGCAGTCCGTTGATCAGATGTTGGATGAGAATCGTGCACTGATGGATGATCTCAACATACAAGTTGGATCAGTAAGTTTAAAATGTCCAAAACCATAATTTTGTAATATTATTAGATACTTTTGTATACATACATGAACTGTATTATTGACTTGAATTCATACTGTTTGTAACATCACAATTCAAATTAACATTTTAAAACAAAACAATGCTAAAGCAGAAGATGGGAAGGCTGAATTGAACATTTCAGTGCTTTGCTAGGTACAGTTCTTATAGAAATGGTTTGCCTTTGATTCTTGTGAACTGAAGGTGATTCATTCAGTAAATCTATAAAGCAGCCCTAGGACTGACTAGTGTTGATAAGAAGTCATGTTAAGTTTCAAGTATAGCAGAAAGATTGACAGTGTGTGAAGCCCTTCAAGTTAATAACACATGGTGAAGTCTACAGCATTGTCATTATTATCATAACAACATACATACAATATTATGAGTCCTGTGAAACATCTGAATCATCCAAGAAACTCAACAGCCTGAAGTGCCATGTCTGTGTTTTGTGTATTTCAAGTGAACTGCCTCCTGATTTCCAGGATCCCTTGGTTCTGTTTGGTAATTGTTTCTAATAATTTTTATTTTGGAAACTACGGTTTCTTTGTTTGCCAGCAGTTTCTATTTACTACATTTGTGTACCATCAGAGGCTCAGCATTTGTTTGCTGTGTGCGGGCTTGGCAATCCAGGAGTTCCTGAGCTGTAAGCACCGGCAGTTCTGTCAGTCACCATAAGTGCCGGGCATGCTTCAGCGACCACAATGGGATGCAGTGGTAGAACGTTGTGTGTCCCAGTGAATGGGGATCTTGTCTTGACTGTCCAGATGGGTGGTAAAAACCTCTTAAAAAAAAAAAAACCTCAGTCTCAAGATGTGCTGTGCACCACTGAGAAACATAGGTGTTGAGAGAAACATAGGTGTTGAGAGGGAACAGTTGTTAGTGAGCAACCTCGGGACTTACACATAGTTCTTCATTCATTAGTAACAGAATGCATGCTGCTGGTCAGAATGTATTCTTGATGGTGAAACACAAGGAGGACAGCTTTAAGAAGGTTTCAGCTTCTTATATTGAAAAGGGCTTACAGCGCATCACAGGTACATTGAAATCAGTCAAATAATTGTGTAATGGAACACTGTTGGTTGAAACTGCTAGTACCCAAGAAGAGACAAACCTCTGGAAAGCTAAATAACCTGGGGAATATGCCACAGAAACAGAGCTCCACAACACCTTGTGTTACAGCAAAGGTGTTGTGTCATGTAGAGATCCAGTCGACATTCCCAAGTAGGAATTGAAAGATGAGTGTGCTCAAGAAGGGATCATTAATGTGCAAAGAATATTGAAAAGGATGAATGAGGATCTGATAAAATCTGACTCCTTCATCCTTACCTTCAACAGCACAAAACTGTTAGAGCGTATCAAGGCAGGTTTCCTTTACCTATGTATATGGCCCTATGTCCCCAAACCAGTGTGCTGTTTTGATGCCAGTGCTGTGGGCACACCACCTTAATGTAAGGGTGAAGCCACATGTGGCATGGCTGCCCGTGACAGATTTGGTTGCTCCTTTCCTCTGAAGTGTATAAATTACTCTGGAGATCACTGTCTGGAGCAGGGACTGAAGTGTCTTTTTTGAAGAAAGGAAGATACAGGAAATTAAAACATCCCTTATGGTGAGGTCAAGATGATCTACAATTTCATGCAGCCTCCCACATTCACTACATCTTTTGTTTCAGTCCTTAAAAAGCTTACTTCAACAGACAACACTTCTACGCAGTCTGAGGTTGCTAGTATCAGCACTAGTACCTGCATTTGTCAGTGCGCTTGAGCACCCATGCATCACCAGAAACACCAACAATACATTTGTGCATTCATTTTGAATATGCCAATTTTTGTCATTTTTCTACTAGTTTGGAGGATGCCACTTTTTTCTTGTGTTGTTTATGATGACCTTTGTGATTAACTTTCTGCAAACAGATCTTGCTGTGATACAGTTCAATAAACTTTGTATGCACTTTTTTGACTTTGTAATAGTATCCCATTTTTTTTTAGATAAGTACATAACTATGATTTACCTGAAAAACTTACACCATACACTGTGCCTGTTTAAGTAAGTATTTGCTGTGATCACCTGCTTAAGTACTTGTAAATACACCTGTTCAGTTTCATCATCCACAAGCTCCAATTCAACTTCAGAGGAATACATGCCCAGGCAAACATATCAGGTCAGACTGTGTAAACATTTGTAGAGATATGACTCTTCAGTATCCACCAGCAAGGTTGAACCACCTGAAGATGTCGGACAGTTGCTCCGTGGAAATATTGTGGAATTTGCACAACGTGATCTGGTGGCCTGTGAAGACTATTTACATTTGTAGTGATGTTCAGCATCCTCTGACTTCCACAGTCTGAGACCCAAACTGTCATCAAAAGAACATAGGCAGGTACTGGCAATGAAAATTGGCAAACAGAAAATTAAAATTAACTGACTTTTAAAGATCTCTCATATTCTGAGCTCAAACATTATAATGTTTCTGGAGAAAAACAAGCTACCCTCAAATAATCAGCACTGATGCAGGAAAAAAACAAAAAGAAAGAAAAACGCACTTGCCTTACACACTCATGGCATCTTTCAGACAAATTCAGGTGAATGGGTAGATTCTGTCTTCCTAGTTTTCCAAGTGCTTTTGACACTGAATCACATCATCGAGTACTAACCGTGATATAGTTTTACAGAGTGTTTTCGGAGTGATATGATTGGCTTGATGAATATCAGACAATAGAACCCAGTATGTTATGCAAAAGTTGTACAGAAATGAAAGTAATATTGGATGTGGCCCACAAAAGTGTGATAAGAGCTTCTAATCTTCTGTATATGGATAAAGTGGTTTCTCTTATAGGATCAGCGTCAATAAATGATTATTCACTGATATAGCTGTTGTCTGGAGGCAAGATTGGTTTTTGGATAATTACAAGGAAATGCAGAAATACTTGGACAAAATCTGCAGTTGGCAAAGTGTGGCAGCTTCCATGAACACTTTTGCTGCCATGAGGGCACTGGTAGCCTCAGAAGTGGGTTTCTCACAGGCCACATGGTCATCGGCTCTCTCAGCTGCAGATGCATTCAATCAACTCTGGGACAGGCTTGCCCTGCAGGAAACCCACATCTGCCTTTTCTATGGTCTTAAGGGAGTAACATTGTAATAGCATGTGCAGTGGCTGCTAGATTGCAGATTCACTTATTTGTGAAACCGTGCACTTCACGTGACATTGTTTTCATACATTGTTTTCCTAGTTTAGTTTTAATTGTTCAGAAATAGTCTTACGTAACCATATGGCAGAGTGATTGTAAGTGTTGGAATAAGAAACTGATGAATATCTTAGGTAGCTATTTGCCACATTATGACTTTTTCTGTAATCACTTGCTAAACACCAAATACATTTTTACTCTATTACTTTGCTTTCTGTTGTACAGTAAATGGCACAGTCTAATGGTAGGCCACGGACGAAGTGTGGTGGAGATACAAGCCCTGGTCCCTCTACTGGTAAATAGAGATGGAAAGATAAGTCTGATATCTTGACAGAGGAAGAGCTGTTAAAAATTCTCAATGCTCATTATGGTGAGTTATCTAATGTTTGTGATTTGAGTGACAATGACGACAACACACTCAATGAAACACCCTCACCCAAGCAACAATTGGTGCCTGAGAATGAAAGTGACAAGGAACTGGAAGAAAGTAATGAGCCATCCATTACACTATCTATTTCTCCTCAATTTCTAGAAGGAAGTGAAAATGAAAACTGGCCCAAAGTGACCAGTTCAAAAGTATGGAAACCTTCGAATATAATGTCCCACATTACCCCAAGAATCGGAAGGATCTGAAACCTATACAAGTCTTCAGAACTATCATCGGGGATGATATTATAGAGTTAATTATTACTGAAACAAGCAGAAATGCTGTACAGTTCTTGTCTACTGCTCAGCCCCACAGTAAAGCAAGGGCTACAGCTTGGAAGGAGACAAACACTGATGAGATGCGCAAGTGCAAGTGCCATGGGGCAACTTCACTACCCACACATTAACAAGTGTTATTTACAGGGTGTACAAGTGTTCTTTACAGGGATAACCCAGTCGCTAGAACTATGTCCTGTAACTGATTTCATCTGCTGTTGAGGTTCATCCATTTTGAGGACAGTGCAACTGTTGCTAAAAGTGATTGTATATTCAAGATCTGAAAACTCCTTGATATTATCCAGAGTAAATTTTGCTTGCAATGTGAACCGGGAGAGATACTAGCAGTGAACGAGTCAATGGTGCCCTTTCATGGATGACTTTTATTTCATCAGTACATCCCCAGCAAGACCCATAGATATGGAATCAAGATATTCAAACTTTGTAACCAAACTGGTTATATGCTGAGAATGATTCTTTACTCAGGATGGCTGTACAATGTCAGTAAAAATCTTGCAGAAAAAGTAGTTTTAGACTTAATTGAAAAATAAATAGATAAGGGATGCACTGTTGTTACTGACAGTTATTACACAAGCATATCATTAGCTAGGCATTTGCTGGATAGAAATAACAACATTGTAGGTACTCTGAGAAAAAATAGTAAGCATTTGCCCCCCACCATCACAACGTCACAAATAAGAAAAGGCAAACTCATTGGAAGAGAGTCTGATGGAATTGTAGTAGCAAAATGGCAAGATAAAAGAATTGTGATCTCTCTCACTACGAAGCATGGCATCAAAATGTGAACCACTGGGAAGAAAAGCAAGAAAAACCAGTGAGGAAATATTAAAGTCTGCTGCCATTTTGGATTATAATGCGGCAGTGCATGGAATCAGTGTGTCAGGACAGATGTCAAGTTATTTTTCACCACTGAGGAAAACAATAAGATAGTACTATAAAGTGGCGTTTGAAATTATGTTGAACACAGCAGTAGTAAATGCTCACTTTTTGTACAAAATATTTACCAAGACAAATATTTCTATAAAGAATTTAGGGAGGAAATAATCATGAGCCTCTTAGAGAACAACATCAATACACCAACTCACAATAACTTTCTATAAGTTTCAGGAGCCATACCATAGTAGAGAGCATACAGAGAGACTAACAAAATAGAAAACTCTGGAAGAGGTGCAGTAGTTGCTACTTAAAGATTTCAAGAGATAAAAGAAGCACAGAAACTTGTAACAAAAACAACCACAAATTGTAAGAAAAACAATTTTTGTTCCTATTTTTGTGTACTGTTTATCACATACACCTAATAACTAACAGTCAATTGGATGCATTTTCTTATAATTTACACCCTGTTTCTGTATCACGCTCTGTAAGAAAGTGAGGTAGCCAGTGTCCTCACGGCTCGCGATAATAACCTCTGTGAAGCTGGTTACATTTCTGGGCCGTGAGGACACCAGCTACCTCGCAATTTAAGCCCTCTTTTGAAGCATTTCGAGCTTTCATACATTTGGGGTGCGCTTCATAACATTAGAACATATTCAGTACATGATTACAGACAAATTTTTTTGCCTGGGAAGAAAACAGTCCCATAAGCCTGCATGGCAGGAAAAGTGTTAAGTGTGGTTAAATGCAAGGAGAGAGAACCCAACAATATCCAAATAGTGGCAAATATCTTGAATGTATTACAACATACAAATATTTCGAGGCAACACTAAGAAACAATATAAAATAGGACAATCATGTTGCAAGGGCGCTAAGAAAATGCAAAGGAAATAACACACAAGTCACTAGTGCATCTCCTTGTAGAGCATTGTTCCAGTAGTTGGAGCCCTTATCAAGTAGTCATTATTATAGACATTAAGCGAATTCTGAGGTATGCTGCTAAGATCATAACAGGTTGGTATTGTCCAAACAAAAGTGTAACTGAAATGCGCAAGGAGCTTAAATGAGAATCCGTGGAATGAAGACTATATACTTTTCCTAACACCTATTGGTTAGATTTAGAGAACCTGTATTCAAAGAAGACTGTTTGACTATTATACTGCCATCAATGTATGTCTTTTGCAGGGACTATGAGAATATGATAAGAGAGATTAGAGAATGTACAAAGGCATGTACATTTTTTTTTTTCCACTCGATACTCGAGTGGAACAGAACAGAAAATCGGTGATATTAGTATGTAGTACTCTCTGCCATGCACTGTACAGTGTCATGTAGAGTAGATGTGGAGACGTACGTACAGGTTTAAGATGACCATTCGTTTAATGTTATCTGTTTCAGTGGGGCTCATGTGATCATTCACATGTACAAATTGAAATGCACACAAAATACAACATATTGTTCATTGTACCCATTGTGATGAAAAATGGTGACTGAGCTCTTGTTTTATATGTCCCAGATCAAAATTGGCTCAGACTTAATACTGTGCTTCGCTGAATTGTGTAATGAAAACTTTTTGCCTTAAATAAACTCTTGCCAAATGTAATGATGGAAGGTTCAATCTTTATTTCTAAGTTGTAGTAAATGCAGAAAGTGTTACTGCAAATTTTTCGCGTGCTCACACACACACACACACACACACACACACACACACACACCACACACACACACACACACACACACACACACACACTGTAAGACAGACAACTATGAAACTTGGGGCATACATTTACGTATCTCTCAAGTGTCGAGTACAGATCTTCCATTTATCCTCCACCAGTGACACAACCCATATCACACTGATACTTGGATTCCTATTGTATGCGGATAGGTATGTCTGTCATCACTGACATTAAGGCAGTTCTTCAATTCTTCTAGGTTGTGCGGTAGTCTTATTGCATAAATGTTGTTAATGAAGCCCCACATGAAGAAGTCACAGGGCGTCAAATCTGGTGACCATGGAGGCTAGCTAAGAAGTGCTAATTTGCCAGCTGTTTGGCAACCAATCGAATGGGTCAGTAGAGTCTCATTCAGATATTCACACACTTGGTGACTCCAGTGAGGGGGGGTGCTCCATCTTGTCCAAAAATGAAGTTGTCCTTGTTCATCCTTGGAAACAACCAGTTTTGTAATATAAGAAGATATTGCTGACTGTTAACTGTGTTACCATCCGAGAAGAATGGGCCTTAAACAGATGAGTGGAATACCACACAAACACATTGATTTTGGTTAATCTCTTACATGTTCAGTGTATGCGTGTGGGTTCTGTATGCGGCAAATTCCAACACTGTTTGTTTACTTTCACCATGGGAAAGTCGCTTCATCACTAAGCACAATGCACTATGCGAATGTGTTATTATCATCAATAGCATTCATAAGCTCATTAGAAAATGCCACACATTTGCATTTGTTGTCATGACGTAGAACCTGTAACACTGTCACTTTTATGGTGTCAGTACCAACGGACGTCTCAGAAGGTGCCAAGTTGTTGTTGTAGGCAGTTGTAACTCCTGACTGGCAACCCTTGTGTATCCACTACCCCAACTATCACTACTCCCTCTCTCTACACTGTTTAGCAATTCCTTTCATGATATTAAATCTAAGTACACAAAAAAGCATACCCTGATATTCCAAAAAAATTATTAAAGGAACTTTTTATTTGTAGCAGATCTCAAGTTCTCACATTGCATGACATTTGTACGGTCAAGAAACTTACTTAATTTTAACAATAGACTGACATACATTATAATACTTCAAAAGGATTTCTTATTGTGTTACTTTGGTATGCTTAGACTTCACCTGCCCTATAACTAAGATGATTAGCATAATAATGTTACCTACAGGTTTCTGACAAAAATCTGGAAACACCACAAGAAATGCATGCTTAAACAAAAGTGCAGATGCTAGTCAAGTGAGCAGGTTTTGCTGTTGTAGGTTAACATGAAGAGCACCTATGGGATGCTCTTGACATGTTGCAAGGGTCAGTTGTGGTCAGAGCAGTGTTCTGTGTAGTTGAGTGCATTATGTTAGAGCTAAGTAAATTCGAACCCCTGTGTATTGTTGATGCTCACATAGCGGATGCCTGGACCATGGTAACCAAAATATTTGGTGTTTCAAGAGGCACCATATCAATTATTTATACCATGTACAGGAAAAGTGGAATAACATCGTCCACTAAGTCACAATGTGGACAAAAGAGTGTATTGAGTGATTGTGATGAACGTTCATTGAAGAGGATTCTGGGGAAAAATAAGGGGATGACAGCTGAAAAAGTCACTGCAAAACTGAATGTGGAACTTGCAAACCCTCATCAGCACCAAAACTACACAAAGAGACCTTCATTAGCAGGGAATTGCAGGACAGTCTGTAAGTACAAAACCACTCATCAGTGTGATGCAGTTATCCGTAACTGGAAAACGTGATACTGAAGTTGTAAAACCCAGACTATGGAGCAATGGAGGAATACCATTTGCTCAGGTGACTTTTATTTCACACTGTTTTCAACTTCTGACTGAGTTTACAGCTCAAGAGTAAAACATGATGGGGTTCAGTGATGATTTGGGCAGCTGTATCGTGGTATTCTATGGGCCACATGGGTACTTCTGCAGGTCATATTACTGCCAACGATTACATGACTATTTTGGCTGATCAAGTCCGTCCAACTATGCATTTTGGGTTCTCCAGTGCTGATGCTGTCCAAGATGGCAGGATCCCTGGCACGAGGATCGCTTTGTTCAGTGCTTGTTTTGTTAGCATAAGGATGAATTTCTGCATCTGTCCTGGCCACCATAATCACCAAGTCTCAATATTATTTTGCATTTGTGGTTTACTTTGGAGAGAAGGATGTATGATTGCTGTCCACCACGACAATCATCATTAACTGAAGTTACCATTATTTTGCAGGAACAGTGGTATAAAAATTCCCACGAAAACCCTACACGACCTGTACCTATATATTCTGAGAGAACTGGAAAATAAATGTCTCCTGTTACCTCTCAGACAGCCAGGTGTCCATTAGTCAAGCAGCACTATATTTGTGACATGCAGAGCTTCTCTTTGATGTTCAGCCAATTGTTTTCTCGTACCAAAAGAGCTCTCTGGTCATATTTTAAGGGAGCAGCATTAGCACCCACATACAGTACTTGCAGATAACACTGCAACTGAAACTGAGGGTAACAGATCACTGTCAGAAATATTGAACTCCATTTTTAAATGTTTCTTTACAAAGAAAGATGCAGGAGTACTTTCCCAATCTACTTCTTGGCACTACTGTACAGATGGTGTACTGTCAGTAATATTGAAAAACATCTGAAAACTCTGATTTGAACAAGGCTTTAGAACAGGATGGGATCTCTACCAGACTGTATACAGACTTAAGCAGTTGATTTAGCCTTTCAGTCAACCATATTACAAAGTACATATCTTGAACAAAAACTGTGCACAGTGGAATGGAAAAATTGCAAGTCTCACTTCTCTACAAGAAAGGCAGCATAAGTAATCACCAGAAGTTCTGTCTAATATGCAGAATACGAGAACATATGTTGAACTAAAACATGATGTGGAATCTTGAAAAAATTGATCTCCTCCATGTCAACGAGCAAGGATTTCAAAAACGTAGGTCATGTAAGACTCAGCTTTACTCATGTGACATACTGAAAGCCATAGATCTTCATCTACATCCAGACTCATAGAACCACTTTGAACCATATGGCAGAGGGTACTTCCTGTAATAAAATGTCTCAGGGTTTCTTCTCGTCCATTTCTGTATGGAGCACTGGAGGAATGACTGCTTAAAAGTCTGCGTCTGTACTGCAGTTAGGCTAATCATGTTTATGTGGATATAGGAGGCAAACAGGTGGATGCAATATTTCTTGACTTCTAAAAACTTTTTTTTACATAGGATAACATCAATACTTATTAATGAAACTATAAAATGTAGGTGCCTGACTAAATTTGTGACTGGGCTGAGGATTTCTTAGTAGGGAGAACACAGCATAATATCTTGCAATCTTGCATTGGGTGGGGGGGCAGAGAACAACATATTGTTGTCATTGAGTTTGCTTGTATTGTACAATTCTTGTTTCATTCATATTCACCACCTACAAGTATATTTCACTGAGCTATAGATTTTCAATGTTCTCACTAAAATAAATAAAAAACAAATCAAAAAATAAGAAAAGACAATAGTTTATTGTCATCAAAGAATGAGAAAGAAGGAATATTGAATTTCAGAAGAACAAAGCTAACTTACAAGCAAAATACAGAATCACTTTTTAGAGGCCCATATCAGTCTGCCCCCCCCCCCCCCCCCCCCCTTTCCCTTTGAAAATGTGCGGAAAGACATACATTGCCATTTACAAAAAATGCTGCATCTTGCAAGGGCAAAAATTTTACAAAAAAATGTATGAATCTGTTACAATGCAGTGTTGACATTTTCTAATTGTATTCAAAATTATTTTACTGACTGTAAATTACTTGGCACTTTATTAGGGATAGTTCTATTAACCAATAGTGACATGAAAATTTGTGCCTGACCAGCATTCAAATTCAGATTTCCTGCTTATTGTGAGTGGTCACCTCAACTTTTTTGTCTCTCTTTGCACACCCGTGAGACCAGCCAAATTACATGTCACACTGTCTACATCCTTATATCATAGTCCACTAAATTCATCACCTAATGCTTGCAGCGTTTCTTGGATTTCCACAACAGGGAGAATGAGACAATGAGAAATACAGACCAATGTTGTTATTGCCATGTGTCCCCCTAGGCTTATAATACTTAATGCATGTCTGAAAGAATAGACATTGTTGATGATGATCCACAGCTGCAAGTTCATTGACATCGTCTACATTAGGTATAGATCAACTACCCAGTAGTGACATTGGTGTCCATTCCTCATTGTCCCTGTCATTAGAATACAAGTAATGTTATGAGCTATAGGTGATGAATTTAGTGGACTACAAAATAAGGACATAGGCAGTATGAGATATGGAAGGGTGGATCGGTCCAAGGAGTGTGCAAGGATAGCCAAAGAAGTTAAGCTGATTGCTCGCAATACACAGAAAACCTGGATTCGAGTCCCGGTTCAACACAAATTTTCATCTCTGTTGGGTAATATATCTATGCCTAATACAACTGATGTTTATGGTCAGCAAATTAATGACAAAAATATTTTGTACAGCTGAGGATTTTCAACAATGTCTGCTCTTTCAAACATTACTGTAAGTATTTTCGAATTAGTTCATAGTACTTGTGGTAAACCCGCACAACCAGTTCTGTAGTTAATTAATTCTCCCTCTTTTTGTATGTCATGGGAAGAGGGGGGGGAATCAGTGTATTTAAATATTCTAGTCACAGTTTTCTACAGTGTCTTGTTGTTGTTTGTAAAATTTGTGTGGATATGCCTCAGATCCTCATTAAAAAATATGCATTAGTATAAGGGAAAACAATTTTTTGCTGTATAGAGAAAGTGCAGATCAGGACATAATGCATATGAATATTCACACCAAATGTTTGGAAAGACAAATAATAAAGTATGATTTCTTTCATGTACAATGCAGTGTGCCCCAATTGTAACTAAACATGAGTTATACATATGTTGAATGTGTTTTTTTATTCGTTTCTTTTTAGGAAAATGCTTCTGCTAACATATTCACTGGTGAGGAAGAAGTATTTGCCTTTGAACGCACAGTTTCTCGACTGTCTGAGATGCAAACCAGAGAATATTGGGAGCAGTGGGAAAGGCATAGATAGTCACATGTGCCACATTACACTACAGTTCCGAGTATCATACCTCACTTAGGAGGAATAGTCAATTGTAGTGCCATCTGTGTTTGCTGGAATGTAATTTGATTGTTTGCATATAGTCTTTTGTGCAGTATGTGCAGACACATTTAGCAGACTAGGTGGCTGCTGAAAGACCACAGATGAGTTTTACTGATATAAAAAAGATGTATATAATAACTTAATTTATTATTTATTTATTGTTGTGTGCAGCATATAATGTATATTTTTAAAAATATTTTAGAGTGAGACTGGTTGCATTTGGAAGTATCCAAATCATACCTGAAAACTTGTTACCATCTTACATGTAAGTATTAGCCTGTAAATACACAAAGGAAAAAAGTGTAACTGGTCACACAATTTGTAATTAACACTTTTTGAGGCAATTTTTTTTGTATCTTCATGTTGTTGTAAGTACTCAGCACCTTTTACCTGGATACCACACTTCTAGTTATTGTGCTATGTTTTTAATTGTGTAAAAGTTTGTTGAACAAACAAAGGCTTCAGAATAAGGTTCTAACGACAGATTGACCATTTGCATTTTATTGGTTACCATCTAATATATCACTTTTTGTTATATACACTGGATGATAAGTTTGCCCTTCCTTTACTGCTGTGAGAAATTATCTATAATACTTACCACTGTAATATTGTATGAGAAGATGCATAAACTTCAAGCAAAGTACGTTGTCTGTGATAGCATCTCATTATTTTTTGGTTATATTGTTGTTTTACCAGCTGCTGGTTCAAGTGATAGAAAGTAAATAAACAAGTAAGGTATGGTCTTGAAGCAGAAGTAAAATGTTCCTAAATGTGTTCCATGTACTTCTCATACATCACCATACTGTGTTGTCACCATATTATATGTTCTTTAGTTCTGCATCAGTGAAAACATTGAGAAATGTCAACACTGTAAAATTAGTAATTGAGAAAGTATGTATGAAGTATATATTCATTATTAAATTACAGTTACGAACAAGAATTTGTAGTTAAAGATACAGCAAGAATGACCACTGTTGGTGTTTCACTGTGACATTTACTCACACTACTGATGTGTCAGGGATAAATCAGTGTTACATGGTCTAGCTAACAGTGTTATGTAGAATTTTACTATTTTCCCAAAGTCAGTATATATTTATTGCATCTGCTGTGAAAGATGAAAAAATCAACATGGCTAGTCTCTCTGAACTTCTGGTGTAGACTCAAATGTGAGTAATGTAGCAATATCCAAAGCAATGACTTTACTTTCATCAAATTACTAGACTGCTTCAGTAATGTGGATGCATCATGAAAGAAGTTTAATTATTTCCATGTACACTTTTCAAGTGTTATGTTTCCACTTGAATGACAATAATATGAACAAATAAATTATTCCACATTGCCTATTACTGATAAATTCTAGTTAAGTCGGTCAGTTTGCTCACTGTCTTATCAGTTTGTAGACACCTGTAAGCTGTATTTGTTTCACAAAGGATTTGGCAGCAGTTTGTGTGAGCCATTGACATATAATGATTTTGCACTAAACTACAGCAGAAACTCACAAACTTCCCATTAACAGCCATTCTTATAATATACAAATGGATCTCATGCATTGATACAAATTGTCTGCTATGGAGCTGAGGACTAACTTTGCCATAAACATTTCTCATCATATGTATAGTCTGGAGGAGTAGGGAAACAGGCAAGAGTAGCAGAAGACAAGTATCTTCTTTTGAGTTCTGGTATGTCTTAGTCTTAGCTTGTCACTAATGTTCTAATCTAGATGCACCTCATTAACAAAAAGTGAAGAGAAACAACTAAAGTTGAAATAATGCAATCCCATAAGAGAACATGTTTCTGTTATAGTCTTCATTTTTCTTTTCTAACACAGTCCCAACATCACATCTGCATTTTTTTCTTTTTGCATGTTAGACATTATGAAAAATGCTCACTCGTAATGTGAGTAATTATCAGTTATACTAGCACCAATAGATGATTTTATTTTTTTTAAAATCAATGGATTGATGTATGTGAAGTACATATTCTATTGTCTTGATCTGTTCCACAAATAGTATTAAGCACTTTTAGTTAGTGTTAATAATTTAAAACTATATTTGTTGTTCTGTATTATAAGATTGGTTCAAAAGAAGTGTCTCTTTGAAACTGTTATGTAGGCAAATTGTGTACTTAAAGATAAGTAGTCAGATATGTGAACAGAGTGATGGAAAAATACCTATAATACATGCCACAGCTTAAACTAATAATACTTGGCAGCATGCTGTAAAGCCTAGCTGTTTGTCACAAACTTTCAACTTTATTGGTAGTTGAATGTATAATCATTAGAAACATTCAAGGTTACTAGTGAAAAATCAAAAAGGAAACCCAGTACAGTGCAAAAAGCGACATTTGCCATTCTTGTTATGGAACAGATAATGCTGAAGTTCATATCCAGTTCAATACTCAAAACTTATTAGTTTTTCTCAACGCTTTGTGTAAAGATGGCAGTGGAGATTCACAATTTTAGAATCTTCTTCAGAATAGTAAGAGGGACATTCTGTCATTGCCAATCAAAGCCTCAAAATTTTTAGGAGGTAAGTTGTCCTTAAGTGTACCATTTCTATAAACTCAAACTATAATGATGATTTTTTCCCTGGCATTAGCTGTGATACACATTTATTGGTTTCACTTTTTGTCTCTTACATAAAATGTACATTTTTTTCATTACTTACATATACAATTAAAATATTTTTTTGATTAACAGTTGATGAAGACGTTCGGCAGTCCAAAGTTGCCCCACCCCATACTGTCCATAAAAAAAATCATTTTATTCAGCAAACAAGGTCCTATAAATTCATGTGAACATTATGTTATTTCATGTGCTTCACATTGGAGGAAAATTATTTACAACAAAACTGCAATATATCGTCACTTTCTTCCCAATATGGTGGCTATTAATTTGCAGTTGGTTTATCAAATTTATACTGGTCCTGCATTTTGCATTACAGGCTTAAAACTTTAAAATGACATTTGATGGTAATGTTACATTCGTAGTAGTTTTCCAATTCATCTTATGATTTTGTTGATGGGTACACTTTGGGGTATTTCACAGGTTGCTATTTAGTTTAAATATGGCAGTATACTGCTGGATACCAGTTAGGCACAATCAAAAACTGATGCCTTATCTCTTAAACTTATTTTAAAAAGACTGTTGCATTAATCATGGCAGCTAAGATGTGACATTTTCTGATGAAACTGTTAGCTATAACTTTAGAAAAATTATTCTGTATTATTTACCATCAACACCACTGCTGCTGTAGGAGATTGTTGACAGGATTGCTGAGTGGGCTGCAAGTATTATTACTTAATATTTTTTGGTGCCCACCAGTGCTTAATGTTTCTTCGGCAGATTAGACACATTACTTGTTGTTTAAATAGCGACCGATGACCTCAGCAGTTTGGTCCCTTAGGAATTCAAACACATTGTTCCTTAAACTCATGGTGTGGAGGCCCTTGGTTTATATAGAACATGTTGAATACAAAGTATAAGGCACAGTTTGTGATGCAGAAATTATTTGTGTTTCTGGGTATCGACAGGATGACATCTTAAACAGAACACAACTCAAACTTGTAACAGCTCTCATGTGTCAAAATAATCAAAAATAATTATGGCCTTCATGGGTGAGAAGTTAAGTGATACATTTTATCTCTGTGGTACTGATGATTCTGTAGTTCAGATTTCTATGTATGTCCAGTTTCCAGTGATTTTAATTATTCAGTAAATCATTAATCATATTTTTAAATTTTGAACAGTGTAGACAAAGAAGTACTGACATAAGCAGATAATGTGTATTTTAAGCACTGTTTCATAACAGCTATGGTCACTTGAGCATGTACAGACCAAGTGATCCCACTGCATGTCACCTGTAATGACTTAATGTCAAAACATCACTCAGCTCCAACTGATCTATTATCTCCCTTTGTTACTTCTGTAGATTGACATCTCTAAAATTACTACAAGTCTACTTTTGAAGGCTTGACCAAAGTATAGAATTATTTAAGTGGCAAAACATCATCACCCAACACCTTTATTATCCCTCTTTAACGCTATTAGGAATTTTTACCATGCACAACTGCCAAATTTCATGTAAGAGGATTCAGCAGTTGTACTTGAATACAACTTGGAATGGGCACAGTGACACATTTTTGGTGTTTAAAAGTCACTACTTTATATATTTTTAACTAGTTGCTGGCATTAGGTAATGTGTGAAGCTGACTTTCAAATATATATACTGTATTTGCTATGAAGCCATATTTTTTATAGAATGACTCATCTGCTGTTGCTTATTGTGACTTTTATATTTTAAAAAGTTATATGAGCACATTATTTTAAAATAGTTTAAACATGATTTCAGTATTGTTCACGGTGCCAGTGTATTTATCTCATATAAAAGTACCACAGATCTTCATCTTGTGATATTTTCATTGTGTATAATACTTATTTGTTAAATGGTGACTTCATGTCATACTGTGGTAAACCAATATCAAACAGCACCATGTAAAACAGTCATATTTTGGATTGTAGTGTACTTATTTGTGCATAGGTCAGTAACTTTTTGATAGTGTTAACAAAAGTTTATTTTTCAATATAGTATATCATCTTTAAATCAAGTGTGATTCTTTCTTGCTGAGTTCAGTTCACCTATTTCCTAACTGTTTGTGTTGTTGCGCTTCCATATAATTTGTCAAGTTCCAATCTGCAAACTATGATTTTGTGTTTTATGTGTTCCAACACGTTCTATTTCTTTCACAACATCAGTTTTTGGGCAAGCTATACAAATGGTTTGTAGTACCTACTTTAATTAAACACTACATATAAGAGAAAACTGCAGTGTACAAATGAAGTGAGAAATTAGAAATGAATAGAACCAATAGCAACAGTTATCCAGATCTTTCAGCTGTACTGAATTTAGGCAGCACTGCCTCACTCCTAATCTCACACGCAGTATGTCCTACAATAAAGTAAAGTTATGCCCAGAAAACAGAACAGTGTGCTCACTTCCACCATGCTGAATGGCAATAGACAGCAGCTTACTATGATTCAATGACATTACAAAACCAAAAAAGGTGAACAAAAGTTTGTTTTTATTTAAATGGCGAGTCCTACTATAACACCCTAATGTGTATATGCTGGCCTCAGTGCTTGTATAAGTGAGTGACTAAGTGCAAAATACTATTTGTGTATGACAGTCTAGTCCTGCATGCAACTAATGATTTGTAATTTCAGTGAACAGAACAGTCACCAGAGCTGCATAAACGCAATAAAACATGTAAACCAAACAGATGCTAACAAGGGAACCTCCCCATCGCAACCCCCTCAGATTTTGTTATAAGTTGGTACAGTGGATAGGCCTTAAAAAACTGAACAATCGAGAAAACAGGAAGAAATTGTGTGGAACTATGAAAAAAAAAGCAATATATACAAACTGAGTAGTCCATGCACAAGATAGGCAACACCGAGGACAATGTGAGCTCAGGAGTGCCGTGGTTCCGTGGTTAGTGTGGGCAGCTGCGGAATGAGAGGTCCTTGATTCAGGTCTTCGCTCGAGTGAAAAGTTTACTTTCTTTTTTTCGCCAGGTTATGATCTCTCCATTCGTTCATTGACGTCTCTGTTCACTGTAATAAGTTTAGTGTCTGTGCTTTGCGACCGCACCGCAAAACCGTACGATTAGTAGACGAAAGGACGTGCCTCTCCAATGGGAACCGAAAACATTTGATCGCAAGGTCATAGGTCAACCGATTCCTCCACAGGAAAACATGTCTGATATATTCTGTACGACACTGGTGACGGCATGTGCGTCACATGACAGGAATATGTTGTTGACCCACCTAACTTGTACACTTGGCGGATGGATAAAAAGATTCTTCTACCTCGCCCGATTTAGGTTTTCTTGTGGATGTGATAATCACCCCCAGAAAAGTGATGAAAACTTAAGAGTTTGTCACAGAAACTGCAACAAATGAATGCAACAGTTTCACAGTCGCACAGTTTTCCCTGTGCTCTGTCAAAACATATGTTTTTAACGTTTTCAAATTTTTCCGTGTGTAGACCGTCAAATCCTGCATATGTCCAAGCAAATCTGAACATGTGCTGGAATTTTGGAGAGCAAAGTTGATTATGTGTGAGTGCCTGAACTTTGCTAATTGACTGAAAATAAGAAATTAAACTTTTCACTGGAGGGAAGACTTGAACCCAGGATCTCTCGTTCTGCAGCTGCTCACACTAACCACGAGACCATGGCGCTCCTGAGCTCACTTTATCCTTGTCGTTGCTTATCTTGTGCATGGACTAGGTCTAGCTTGTATCAAGAGAGCATACAGCAGCTTTATGACACCTTTTCAGACTGAATCGGTGCATGCTTCCAGGCTAGAAGGCATGCAACATCATTCTGACAAGTGGACTCATACTGTCAGGTTCTTTGTGCATTTGACTTGATTTTGTAGTCACTGAAAAATATCACATACCTTCTGGGTGCTTCATTTTCTTTATCAGGCAGTGTGTACGGGCGGGAGGGGGGGGGGGGGGGGGGGGAGAAAAGATGAGTGTCGTTCCAGCAAGCGATCTAAATGCTCAATGATGCTGGAGAATGGAAAAGGTCCTTCCAGTCAGCTAACGTGAAGATGGGCGACTGGATGTTTGAAAAAGTTATGGAAGTTGGTCGGGAAATAATTGAACAAAGACAAGACATGAATAATGACAAACTTCAGTTGCTCATGTGAGCAAGAGCTGGATAATGACATGCATGCTACTCCTGATTACAAAATCCCGTGGAGGGAGGTATGCAGCTAAGTATGAACTGAACATAGCCAGAGTGAATACTACAAGTCAGTGCTCCAGGCCTGACCTATGTAGATATCCCTCCTGGATTACTGTTTGTCCTGAATTCCCTATGCTGCCCCCACCTTTTATCTGGGCAGCAGTCTGCGTTGCTCCTTCCACGTTGGCACTTCCAGCCACTGCCCTTTGGCACCTCATATGCGACCATATGTGGTCCCCACCCATACCTTGTGGGTTCTCCACATGAGGTTGGGATACATCATGAGTCCACATAAGATTGCCGGTCGCAGTGGCTGAGTGGTTCTAGGCGCTTCAGTCCAGAACTGCGTGACTGCTATGGTCGCAGGTTCGAATCCTGCCTTGGGCATGGATGTGTGTGATGTCCTTAGGTTAGTTAGGTTTAAGTAGTTCTAAGGGACTGATGACCTCAGATGTTAAGTCCCATAGTGCTCAGAGCCATTTGAACCATCCACATAAGATCGCTGGCCAACACCCAAGCCCTTGTCCTTCCTGTGGCGCCGTCTTTGTACTCCGTGTACTTTCTGGAAAAACTTATTCTTTCTGACTTCCGTTCATTGCTTTTTCTAAATATGCAATACTTCCCTCTACTAGGGGGAAAATTTGTAGGTGCTGTCCTCAGTGACCACAAATTTTTAGAGAAGATTTTTCACAGGTTTTATTCTGTTAATGGAGAAACATACACATTTGCTTTACAGTAATGTTCAAAACACATACACAACTTCTTTAAAACTTTCCACAACAGAAATACATATAAATCAGTCTTTTCCTGTAAGAGGAACATTTACAATTTTACATTTCACAATTAATATTATTGTTACCTATTCTAATATCTGGAATGAAGGTACATTTTATTTTACAAAATGAGACTTTTCTTATTATCCTATCAATTCTCTTTTCTGGTAGGATGGGTACATATACTATTTTACAATCAACTTTACAATGAATTACACTTGATACACTGCTGTACACTTTGTAACATAATTACAATTTTAGTACTAGTTTTTCACACTTTCTACCAGTGTTATCATTCTTCAGCGTTTGTTTTTGTCTTAACACCTTGATAAACACCATTTCTAATGTATCTGCCAGGCACTAGAGATCTGTCAAAAATTATCTGTTAACTGTCTCTAGATGTGCTTCTTGAGGATGATACCTGACTATATCCCTCTCTGGGCGCTGATTTACAACACTGTTTTTAGCAGACTTTTTTATTCAACAATCATTACCCATTGTTTTGTACACAAATTTAAACAGCCTCAGCAGCATTTGCAATAGCTCTGTAGACAACATAATATTACTCTAATTATTACCATGAAACCCCAGAAAGAGAAATGACTTAATGAGAAGTTGCTGAAGGCACTTCTCTCCTGCCATTCAGTCTCACTTTGTAGCTCATCCAACTTATGTCCTGCTCCCTTATAGTGGTTATTTAAGCGCTGGTCACGTAAGGAGGTGCGAATAATGTAGAGTATTTCAAGGTGTATAGCTGGCGGATACGTTCACCAGGAACAATTGATGCATCTAATTTTGCACTTCCACAGTCTCTTGCTATGATTACCAATGAAACAGTCTAATTGATTAATATATTAATTCTTCTTTTAACAGAATGATATGAACCTCTTCTTTTTTGAGAAAAAAAAGGAACATCTTCCATTTCTGTGATAAAGAATATGTATGTTACAATCACAACTGAGGTCACTGATATACTCAAAGATTACAGGTGCTGTGCTTCCAGGTATCATTTTCAGGATGAATAATGTAGACATGAAAGGAACTGCCTCCCATTCCCGAAGTTATATTGTAAAAAGCTTTTACACAAATATACACAGCTCACACACGCAACATGTCCACCCAGAATAAGGGACAGGAAGAGATAGATAGTCAAAGAGTGAAAAATTTAATACCAGCTTAAACATAAGAATAGAGGTATACGTTCATCTTTCCTTTTGTGCATTTCTGTTTTTGCTTCGCATAGTGTTCTGATATTTATTAAATGACATATGCTGTATGGGTAAACCAAAGTAAGATCTGTCACAACTGTGCCCCCTGCAGTATACTGGCATTGTCCATGATAACTGGATGGTAGTATACAGTAATAGTACTTTTTACAAGCATATGTAACATAAATAATCAAATTTTATATGAATGTACCACTAAAACTACTTTTTGGCGTGACTGGGTATCAAATCCCCTTATTTGTGGGGAAGTTTTTATCTTATTTATACCCTGCACATGACAGTTTTGTCTATATTACAATTAATTTAAGTTAAATTTACAAAAGTTCAGTTTATGAGAGCCCATGATTCGACAAAAGGCATGTTTGAATTAGAGTCCTTTGCTCCATCATTGTGTAATAACTGCCACCCATAGTTTGTGCAGCCATATCTCCACGCGTTGTTTGTTATAGTGTCCAGATGGTAGCTCTGTAGGATAAGTGCACATTGATGAGTGTTTTGTTAAGAAGTCTGATTCCGTGAAGATGAAGTCCTATAGTTCCGACCACTGTTATATAGACCACGTCATCTATCACATATTTAAGTGTTCAAAAGGCCATCCCATATCATCGGCACCACTTTGAGGGCTCACCATATTCCAGGTATGTCCATAAATTACTTCCTTTAATTCCTCCTTCGTAGTAAATTTCAGCATCTGATGCCACTACAGAGGTTACTTAAAATGTTTTCTTCATTGTAGACAGCCACTAGTTTGATTGCTGCTTCACATGAGTGTGTATTCCTCATTGACATTGGCTAAATATATGACATGTGGACAGTTTTTCTTGAAGTTGCTTTTCATTTTACTTATGTTAAACACCGTTTTCAGATAAAATTTTCCCTACATGTATTTGCACAAATGTTTAAAATTGTATGTGAATTACTTAAAGAAATTAAAGCATGCCATAAATTTGCTCTGTATGTCATTTTAATGTTAGCTGACATGCAAGGCATAAACTCAGCACTTATATAAAAGTTTGGACTTGAATTTGTCACATCCTTTTTTATGCTAACATAAAAATATTTTAATACAAGTAAATAACATTTAAGAAGTCGTTTTTATCGTCAAAATTCATAAGGCAGCATTTCAGTGACAAGTTATTTCCTGTTTGCATCATTAATAAATCATTTATGTTTGCAACTCTTAAGATGGACCAGTACTCCCTTTAAATTTTAAGTCATTATGTAATATTTGTTTAGATGAGTAATTGGCAAGACATATTACATGTTAGGACTGAAAAAACAATATACATATATGCAATTTGATGATATGCATGAACTACTACCATCAACTCATTTAAATCAAGAGTTTGTATTTCCAGATTGTTAATGAAAGAAATAGAGAACTTCACTAATGTGTTTCAAACACAAGGAGGCATAACTATGTTTAGCAACGCTTCTCTCAATTCTACCAGGTGGTGGTCTATAAATCTACAGGGAGTTATGATAAAGAATGGAAAGAAGCATTTATCATCTCATGCCAAAATCCATCATTTACACATCACACAATAACTAAGAAAATTCTCTTTGAATGCTTCTTTGTATTTTGCAACAGACTATTTACTCAGTGTTTGCATCACTATAAGTAAAATTCTAACATCATTGTGTCACACATGTTTATTAATATCATTTGCTTAAATGAACCTGTAATGTTTGTGCTTCAGTGGACTTAATTTATACTTTTCTCTGTGGGGGTACCTTGCTACAGTGATTGTGTGAAGAGAAATGTTCATGGTAAGACATCGGAAGTAATTGTGTCTTGAACACCTGTATTCAGCATTCATATCTGTTAACTTGCATTCTTCAAGGTATGGTCTGAACCCTTATTTTTATCCTTTGGTAGTAAAGGACCTAGACTTTACTTCACAACATTTTATGTACTATAACTTCTTTATATTCACTCATAACATTCACATAATCACATTCATACACAGATTTATATATAAATAATTACTCATATCATGGTGTGGCTCATTTCTTTTGGTGCCAGCTACCTAAATTCTTTTTCTTCTCATTACTGGGATATGGCCTTGCATCATTCCCTACTAGGTATGTAGTTGCTCCAAGGACAGCCAACACATCATTCACACTTGTAACATACTTACTTTCATTCAGTATGCAAATGTTTTTAGTTCATTATTTTTCTAACTGATTCTCAGAATTCAACCCTCTTTTGTGAGAGGACAAATGTTAACAGCATGTCTATCACTTCGAATTACCTTTTCCATCTCTTCCATATTCATACCAAAAAACGAACAGGTATCTTCCTAGGGCAGGTACAGTTTCATTATCCCTCTCATAGATTTCAGAATTTGAGCATATCCCAAGAATTATTCATTCCTTCATATATACAGATATCCTATACCATAGTGCTTATTTTACTTTGTATATAGCCATAAAGTAGATTTTTGTGTATATATTATAAATAGTAACCCAATGTGTTGACATCTTCCTGCAGTTAGGTCATTTTCTTTCCTTCCTTGTAAGTATTTCCTTATATTAATTTTATTCTTGTAGTGTAGAATTCTGTATTTATTTTAGTAATCAATTTATATTCAAAATCTTTTGGGTATATTCTACTTGGTGTACAAATATTAATATTAGCTGAGTGTCTGCCATATTAATTAGTGTGTTGGACTCGTTTTCGCTTCGTGCATGCCCCGTGGTCACTGACCTGTGATGCAAATTTCTATTGTGCTTGCACAGTGCAATTTGTGACAATGCTACATCATTTATTTCTCCCCACCACATTTATCAATTTGTGGTGGAATGGTGTATGTATTTTAGTAGTGAATTCACATCACAATGATCATGTTCAGCTTATTAGTAATTTTTACATCATCTGTTTGTTAGTAAACAAAATCTTAAATAACTACTGACTTACCTTATTTCTATTTGCAAACATATAAATAATGAGATAAACTTATCCCAAAACTAAGTGAACATCTTTCATAATTTATAGTGAAGTATTTTCGCTACACTTAAGCATAACAACTTCATGAATTGTTGTAACCTTTTGTCAGACCCATTCACCATAAAACTTCCTTTAGAACCTTGTGTGGACAAAGACTCCTGTCTTTTCCTTTCCACTTACAGGGTATGCTAGTCTATATGATCTTGGATGGGTGCTTGTGTAATTACAAAAGGGCCGGTATATGAGAGTTTCCATTTGTGATTTAGTTTTCCATATTTGGCAGACTTCTTGTCCTATGTGGAATTTTACAGTGTCATAAGATTTTTTTCTCTGTTTGGCCTTTTCTCATGGGTTAATCAAGGCTGGCTTATTTTCTCTTCAAATGATGTATCATGCGTAGGTACTTTAGGCAGTGATTTTTCCCACTCGTCTATTTCTCATTTCTCAAACACTAACTCTTTCAGGCACAAGGATATGAGACAAATTTCAATCCTCCTTACACTTTATTTATTGAATAATTTTATAAAAAACTGTTGAAACACTATGCACTTACATTAGAAAAAAACATTAACAGACATTACAATGTTCTTCAGAACAGTTTTTTGAAACAGTACTACTACATTGTGTGTCCCACCACTCCTCAAGTTATGTGCCAGTATTGGATGTAAGATTTATTCTTGCATAAAAAGAGAAACCAGCCATGTGTAACCCTTCAAGCAGTGTGGTAGTCTTGGAAGCCAGACTTGTTTCTTCCTAATCTGAGAGGTACATGGTACATAAAACATCCACGTCGATGATAGGTACTTCTGAAATTATCTCTCACCATAGACAAAAATTTTCATAATTTATACAGCTTATCATAACTTTTCACACCCTGCTTTGTTATGCAGATGGCTTGTAATTTATGTCATCATCCATACAATCTGCATCTTCATCTAACGAATACTGACTTCGAAGTATTTGAGAATGGAGTACTGCCATTGTCTCATCTTTTAATACTTCCCTACAGCTATTCATTACTGACTGAAATTGAAAATAATGGCTCAAATGAGGTTCATTTATCCTCCCATACAATGTTATGGCACAAACAATGCACCAATTGTCTAACGCTATTCGATGTTCCATGCAGTATCTAATGTAGTGGAGGAATGTAGAGGCATTGGGGGTACATATTTCAAACTCTGAGTTATTCATGAAAGAGTTATCTTCTGTAGAAGACAATCTTTCTAATATCACTGAAATTAGTGGTGGTCCTGAATGAATATAAGTCATTATCTCACCTGTCATAAAAAGCTTCATCAGGAATATGCCACATAACACGAAAACAGTTACGCACTCAGTCGCAGTGGGGAAAACCAGCAACACTGCACAGACAATAACATCTGCCACAGACAGATTATATGGAGCAATGCTACTTCTAACCCCTGTTGGTCATAGTGGCAACTATCACAAAGCGTACTAAGGGTGGTTTGATAAACTTATCTCCATGCTGGTGAGTCAGGACTTTCCAGTTAAGTGGTATGTTTCTTGCACCATCATGCACTTAAGCAAGGGGAGAATGTTGGTACACCCATTGTACCACGTACCCTAAAAGAGTTAATCCAGTTGGTGTAAAATCTGTTGAATTATGTGGCCTGTTGAAGTATATGGCAAGTTATTAGTGATTTGCTGAAATGGCAAGATGAACTCGATCCATACGGCAATTTATTAGTGATTTGCTGAAATGGCAAGATGAACTCAATCCATTTTGTATGTTTCTGTGGTGTGTAGCAATGTATAAATCTTTTAAATTCCTTAAACACCCTTTCTATGGGGCTTGCTTCAGGGTGGAACTGTGATATCAGTATGTGTTTTATTTTATTTGTGGTCATGAACTCCTCCCAATTGTTACCTGTGAAGTACGATGCATTTTCAGTTAACATTATCTGCAACTTCCCTACTCTTAGGAGAGAGTCATGTGTAATTCTTATAATAATAGAACCAGCACTGCATAAACTTAACATACCTAGAAAAAAAATCATATAAGGCAATTACATTCTTAACACCCCCTGTTCTTTTTGGATAAGGACCAGCAGCATCCAATGATACTGAATCTAAAGGTTTTATGGGAACATTTGGGGGTGCAGTTCAATTAATTTTTATTTGTCAGAGTGTTTTGACTTCTGATAAGTAATACTTTTTTGAATTACTTGGAGAATTTGGCATCACATGTTTGGGAAGTAGCAGTATGTGTTTATCTTATCGATGCATTTAGGAACACCACAGTGACCCTATATGTTGGAGTGTGAAGAATGAACTCATCTACAAACTTGTCACATAAAGATATGCACCACTGTTCTCAATTAGGTGAATGTCACTGAAGCAGTATACCTTTGTAAATACTATAAAAAAAGTTTAAGTTGTTATCACCATTTTCTTCAGACAGTTTTAGTCCTACGTTCTTCCACCAAGGGTCTTCTTGCAATTGCAAATTTTTACACAATATTGTTGGAGTGTTTGGTCTCGCATAAGTAGGATGCGGAGTTTGCACTTGTGTTCAGTGAATTCTACAAATTCATTTAACCCTGGAGGTAACCTCAACAAGACATCGGCAATTATATTTTGTTTACCTTTGATGTGCACTACCTCAAAACTAAATTCTTGCCAGTAAAGACACCAACTGGCTATTCTTCAGTGCAGTAATCTGCATGTCAAGAGTAAAGCTGCACTATAGAGAGTGGTTTGAGCTCCATTACTGAATATGATTGCCTCACATTCAGTAAGAGTTCTGCCTGCAGAACTAATTATCTTGGGTGATTATTGTCCATCTGTTTTGGTGATTTGGCATTGGCATGCCGCCAGACCCTGCAAAGATGCATCAGTAGTTAAACAAAACTCTTGTGATGTGACTGGGTGATGCAATATATTTGCACTGAGTGGAGCTTATTTTATGTTTTAATAGTTGGTTTGACATTGCTTGGTCCATATCCACAGGTTATTCTTCCGTTAACAAGTTCAACAGAGCGTTGCTATTCAGTAACTGCTCAGGAATAAATTTCTTAAAGAAAGATGCTAACCCCAGATAAGCTTGAGTTGTTTTTTGCTCCGGGGAGGGGGGGGGGGGGGAGGCAAGTGCTCTACCAACTGAGCTACCGAAGCACGACTCACGCCCGGTACTCACAGCTTTACTTCTGCCAGTTGGTAGAGCACTTGCCCGCGAAAGGCAAAGGTCCCGAGTTCGAGTCTCGGTCGGGCACACAGTTTTAATCTGCCAGGAAGTTTCATATCAGCGCACACTCCGCTGCAGAGTGAAAATCTCATTCTGGATACATCCCCCAGGCTGTGGCTAAGCCATGTCTCCGCAATATCCTTTCTTTCAGGAGTGCTAGTTCTGCAAGGTTCGCAGGAGAGCTTCTGTAAAGTTTGGAAGGTAGGAGACGAGGTACTGGCAGAAGTAAAGCTGTGAGTACCGGGCGTGAGTCGTGCTTCGGTAGCTCAGTTGGTAGAGCACTTGCCCGCGAAAGGCAAAGGTCCCGAGTTCGAGTCTCGGTCGGGCACACAGTTTTAATCTGCCAGGAAGTTTCATATCAGCGCACACTCCGCTGCAGAGTGAAAATCTCATTCTGGAAACATCCCCCAGGCTGTGGCTAAGCCATGTCTCCGCAATATCCTTTCTTTCAGGAGTGCTAGTTCTGCAAGGTTCGCAGGAGAGCTTCTGTAAAGTTTGGAAGGAGGAGACGAGGTACTGGCAGAAGTAAAGCTGTGAGTACCGGGCGTGAGTCGTGCTTCGGTAGCTCAGTTGGTAGAGCACTTGCCCGCGAAAGGCAAAGGTCCCGAGTTCGAGTCTCGGTCGGGCACACAGTTTTAATCTGCCAGGAAGTTTCATATCAGCGCACACTCCGCTGCAGAGTGAAAATCTCATTCTGGAATTTTTCCTTGATTTGTACTGGTAAGCGACTTTTGATAATTTTTAGTACATCTACGTGAGAGACTGGATTTGTCCAATATCTTGTTTTGTTTAGGTACTTTTCAAAATACTTGAATGCTGCTGGGTTAAATACCTCTTGCCGTAGCCTCTCTTGGGCTGCTATGGACCAGAATGTCCAAGAAGGCACTCTCAAACTGTTCATAAGTTGGCACCACTCAGCCATATTAGTTGCCCATAATAAAGCATTGCCTTGGGTATACCCTGTGGCGAACCTGACCTTTTGTGTCTCAGTCCAGTTGTGTTATAACATGTTGTGGAAGGCTCTGATGAATACCATGCTGTGTGTTCTTTTATACTCTGTAGTAAAAGTTGGAAACTGCCTGTGCTGTAGTAACACTTCGTCAGCTAGAAGAGTAGACTGACAGGATGTGCCATCTGCTACTGCCATTGCATTGTTCGGCTGCATACAAGTATACTCCTTGTATGCTGATGCAACTGGTATTGACATTGGCAGTGTCTGTTGCATTTTGTACTCCCCTTCTTTTCCACCTGATGGAGTAGTGGTAAAAACGGTGGATATGTATTGCAATTCACTATTCTGCCAGACTGGACCTGATTGCTAGTGATTAGTGGCTCCTTTGTGATATTAGTGCCACTAGTTAAACTGTTCCACAATTTTCCTTCTGCTGCCATTAAACATGATTCAATCCTGGCAATTAGTTCATTTTCCTTTTCCTTGACTACCTCTTCAACCCCTTCTACATAAGTCTTATGCTCTTGCACTATTCTGTGTTAAGTTCTTTACGTCTGTATCAATTGTTTCTTGGGTTTTCCTTACAAACTTACTGCTAAATTTTAAATTATCCATTTCTACAGAAAGTTGCTGCATTTCTTCAGACAAATCTTTTCATATAGTTTGCAACTCGGTAATAGTATCTTGCATCTCCTTTACACTTTTACTAATTTCTGACTGAGTCCCTTGCATTTTAATCTGTGTGTCGCTCATGTTTCTCAGCTCACCTGCCATTTCCTTTTGTGCCTTGTCAGCATCCAACACCTTTTTACCTAGCTCATGTATTTCCTGAGACAGATCTGTGAATAGCTCCACTTTTAATTCTTTTCCCTTTTCAGACAACTTACTTGCCAAATCTTTTGACAGGCCAGTACATAACCTTTTACTTAAGTCATCAAATTTCTGCGTCTGTTCATTTGAAAGTTCCTCAAATTTTTGTGTCACATGATTCTTAAAATCATTAAGTGTTGTTGTTGTTGTTGTTTTGAAGAATCTTCAACTTTTTGTATTAAATTATTAAATTTTTGAGTTAGATCTTTAAACTTCTGTGTTTGTTCATTAAAATTTTGTGTTTGTTCATTCTTAAAATCATTAGAGTTTCCATCATCCCTTACATAGTTTGTATCAATGTTGGGGCATCATTGTGAACACCTACTGAGTCGTATCTGATTACATTCAGGTCTGTTTCACTTGATGCATAAATTTTAGATCTACTATAATGTGCACTGCTGTGCTTTACCCTAGCCTCTCACGAATAAATGCTTCCCGGTGAATAGGTATGTGGAAAAGGATTAATAATTGTGACTCTTAAAGCTTATGATATGTTGTAAATAGTCTTCATGGGTCTGCTGCCGGATCACGTTGTGCAAATTCCACAATATTTCCTTGGAGCAACTGTCCGACATCTTCAGGTGGCTCAATCTTGGTGGTGGCTAGGTATGACTGAAGTATCTGCACATCGATGCCCCATTTCTAGAACACGTATGCAAAAAATGCGCAGGTGTGCAAATCACACATGCGTAATGATTTGCAGTTAGATGGTGCCATACGCCCTCTGCTGAAAATCGTGGAGCAGCCCTCCTGCGCATGCACTGTACGCTGTATTTACTAACAGTGTGGCCAGGCGTTACTCACTAAAAACCTCACTAGACCAATGTTATGAATGGGTCTGTTATCGAAAAATCTTGATTTTTGCGTCATGATTTAATAGCAGCAAATGCAGAGTGCCAGACTGCACTTAGTTGAAATCCTGCATCCCTATTTGTGAGGTTATCGGCTGTATGGATATGTATTGGTTCCTTAATGATGTAATTCCAGAAAGATGATGCCGGGGATAAAACGTATGTATTTTCATAAATCATACAATGTCCTGTATTCAGACAGTGTTTCGCAATTGCCAACTTTTCCGGTTGATGAAGACGTGTATGATGCTGATGTTCATCGCAGCGTTCTTGTACTGTGCGACATGTCTGGCCTATATATGCTGCCCCACATCGACCAGGAATCTTGTACACACCATGTTTCCTCAGGCCAATATCATCATTAACTGAAACCAACATGTTTCTCAGTTTCGCAGATGGTTGAAAAACACACTTATGACAAATCTTCTGAGGATTCTCCTGATTCTTGACGACATGGCACCAAAATAGGGCAAAAAGGCCAAAGTGGTGGGTGTCTTCATATCTTCATTCTGCTCCACAGACTGAACTCACTTGGGCCTGATAATCTCATCAACAGGGATGCAGGATTTCAACTGAGCCTAGCCTAGAACCCTGCATTAGCTGCTATTAAATCAGAACACGAAAATCAAGATTTTTCAATAACAGACATGTCATAACATTTGTCTAGTATGGTTTTTAGTGAGTAACATCTGGCCTCACTGTTAGTAAACACAGCGTACAGTGCACGCTCTTGAGAGCCGTTCTGCGATTTTTGGCGGAGGGTGTTGCAGTATGGCACCAAGTAACTGCAAATCATTGCACATATGTAATTTCTGCACCTGCACATTCTTTGCATGTGTGTCCTAGAAACGGGGCATTGATGTGCAGGTACCATCAGTCATACCTAGCCCCCAGGAAGATTGAACCACCTGACGATGTCAAACAGTTGCTCCAAGGAAATATTGTGGAATTTGTACAACATGATCCGGTAGCAAATCCGTGGATTAATAATTGCTTGAATAATTGGAAAAATTGATTGGAAAGAATAGTTGAGAAAATTTTGAAGGTAATTTATGAATCTGTGCACAATTTTGGGTGAACTTTTAACTGACACCAATATCAACAGATCTAGAATATCATTGCATTCAAGATCAATAAACATAGTTTGTACACAATTGCTTCTTCCAGTAGTGTGCAGTACCAAATAACAACTGCAACCATTGAAATTGTTGATGTCTATAAGTTCTTAAACACATGGATCACAATATTTTTAGTATGAGTAAACCAAGTTCAATAGGTGCCTATTAAGTCTGAGTCATTACCTTCACAATAGTTCAATTGTGTTTAGTCTTGAATGTGACAACAGGAACACTCCTCCAGGTACGGCATTAATTATTCCTGTCTGCACCGAACCTCTTGATGCAAGATTTTGGTGATGAGGGAAATGGTGAACAGATGGGAGTTGAGCTTATAACCGTGTGAATAAATATTCCTTTTGTAATAATTTTTTATAATACTTTTAATGAACAATTAGAGTGAAAATTTCATTCTAGAAACATCCCCCAAGCTGTGGCCAAGCCACGTCTCCGCAATATCCTTTCTTTCAGAAGTGCTAGTTCTGCAAGGTTCGCAGGAGAGCTTCTGTAAAGTTTGGAAGGTAGGAGACGAGGTACTGGCAGAAGTAAAGCTGTGAGGACGGGGCGTGAGTCGTGCTTGGGTAGCTCAGTTGGTAGAGCACTTGCCCGTGAAAGGCAAAGGTCCTGAGTTCGAGTCTCGGTCCGGCACACCAGGAAGTTTCAGTTAAAAATAAACATTTTTAACAATGCTGGTACGATGGATCCAAGCATACATCCATACGCTACCACTTCCCGAAACAAAAGGGTGAAGATACACGAGTTAATAATTTGAACAGCATATTTCTTACTTTGTTTCATACAGATATTTAACGGTGTACCAAACCATTATCATTGTCACAAAACAACTCATTTATTTACTTTTAGCTGTGTCTTTGGTTTACAGCTCATTTCAGTTTACATATAGCTTATATATAAGAAAAGAAATGAAAGAAAAATAATATGAGTCAATACACTTGCCTCCCACTGTGCACTGATGTCATACGGAGGAGCACAATGGTTGAGCTTATTTCCCTTTTTGAGGTTTGATAATCCTGGTCGGTATGGGCATAGCCTTTATTTTCAGCCATTGGAGCTATCCTGAATGGGCATGTCAGCTTCTTTTAACAAATATTGCATTTACATTTCAATGTTTGAAGAAATCAACAGTTTTATGCCAAGTTTTCTCCTAATAAAGTGCGTGCTGTAACTTCATAGTCCCATTATTGTCAGTCAACATCTGCACAGTGCTTAGCTTGCGAAGTACGTGCGTGCAGCCCAATGTCCATTATTGTCACAGTTCGTGCTCACATGCCCAGTACAAGACCAGATTATCCTAGTCATGCATTTAAGTGGCTTTCACTGCACAAATTCATGAATCTCATGTTCAGCGGCGTGATGTGTTGTAAAATTTTCAATGCAGTAACAACTGGTTTCCATAACAGCGGTGTGAGGAATTTATTTCGCCTCATCGCTCTCACTTATTCAGTTGGGAGATCAGCTGTAAATCTGACATCCATTGACAAAGTAAGTTCCTTGCTGCTTTTATGGTGTTGTCGAGCACAGAAAATTCATGTTACATGAAGTATTGCCATTTTTTGTTTACCACACGCACACCCACGTATTGTTTTAATACACGTACACGTAATACTTTGTAGCCAGGTTTTGTATGTTTTTGCACTTTGTTTTTGAGCATCATTCATACAGTTGCATTACATAAAGTTTCTGTAGTGTCCTTGTCACATACTGTACAAGTAACATAATAAAATACAATTATAAATACACTTATCGTATTCATTTACTGACATACCATTATCGTCACTCATATACATTATGGTCTGCAACATATTCTGTCCCCTTTATATATAGTGTGTCATCACTTGTCATTTAGTTTTAGTACATTTTGTCAGATTTCAGTTTCATAATATTATTTGATTCCAATTATATGAGTACACATTTGACTCTTGTTTGGTTACACATGCTTCATATAACATTCATACAATAATAGATTCTGTTTTCATTTATGGCATGTTTTGACACACATTTCATTTCAATTTACAGTGACTTCTTGTTGGAGCATATTCATCAATTCAAAAAGAATCAAAGAAATAAACAATAGTCACTACAATAGATATTACTCGCCACTCAGATAACTACACATGGCCTCACCTCTCTAGCATTCTCCAGATAACTACACATGGCCTCACCTCTCTAGCATTCTCCAGTAAGGATCTACACAGTACAGGGTTGTGGAAATTAAATGGAAAGGCAATTGTGTGCTCAGTTACGTCTCGTTAATAGACTTAACTGTGATCCCAAGAAAAAAATAGTTTGTTGATTCTAAGCACAACAATCTGACAATACCAGTCGTATCGAATACTTATTCAGTGTTAAAAGTGCAGCTCAATATTTACTTGTTACGTTCATTGTATAAAGGATAACCATTTCATGTGCTGTGTTTTACAGAGTTGTATCATCAATACACAATGAGCGTAAAAGAATGTTTACATAAGTAACAAATGTACATAAATATTTCAAAGTAATTCAGGTGTTTGACGTTCTCATGGGTAGTGATATGTGGCACACTGCAACTGTTTCCTTCTTCATAGACTTTCACACTATCACATTCATACGTATCATACACTTACAACTATATTTACTTGTGATGTGGTCCTTTCTTATATTTATATGGTACCTAACTCTCTACAAGCATTTATCTTTCTTCACTTTAGACTTGTCGATCCATTGTTCCATGGAAGAAAAAACTTAACACTAATTTCAAAGTAAATCTTCATAGATAAATGTATAGTGGCTCAATTTCTACTAATACTTTCTTCATATATTCAACCATGTATTCATTAACTTCAGTGTGCAGTCGTGTTATCACAAAACTTATATCATGTCATGTTTGCATCTCTACTTACCTTATAAGTCTGAAACATAAAGTGTATTAGAAGTGTGGTGTGAACTCTTATTCAGTTTTCCACTTGTACTGTACTTGGTTGTTGACCTTCAGCAAGACTTTCCTCATCTATCAAGTATGATTAATGCGTGCACTTTCAATACTTACATTTGTAAATATTGTACATATATAGATATAATGTATATAGTAGTGTAGTGTAAGTAAATATCTCGTAGTTTTGCATCCCTTTCCTGTGTATATAATCCCTTAGCTTACCTTTGTGTGTGTGTATTTTGTAGATAGTCATAGTTGTAGCAAAGCCACTCTCTCATTTTCCTACATCTCTGTTTATTCAATAGGCTTTGCAAATGCTAGTGCAGGCTGTAGCTCATCAGGTTTGTTTGTTTTGGGCAGTCCAACACATCCATCTGTGACTGTCTGGCCTGCACGCACTTGTGGTTTGTTGACTAGGTTGCTCCCCAATGCGCATGCACTGCGTTGCTCGGATACCATTTGCATTGCGGCGAGTTGTGTATTGCATTGCACGCTACTGTGCATCTCACAAGTTCATTTATTTGTTTACAACTGGGCTACGCACAAGGTGAAGTGTTATATTTAGAGTATCGGCATCTCCAGATACATAAAAGTAAAATTCATCCTTATTACAACCACTCATATTATCGTTTATACATTTGACAAAGAAAACAAAGAAACAAAAGTTTTCATTAACAACTAACAACATAAATTCTGGAATGTGATTTTCTAGCAGTCCAAATCCAATGTTATTATACATATCTATACAACTTAGAGGGTATACATCCCTTCTTTCAATATACACTCCTGGAAATTGAAATAAGAACACCGTGAATTCATTGTCCCAGGAAGGGGAAACTTTATTGACACATTCCTGGGGTCAGATACATCACATGATCACACTGACAGAACCACAGGCACATAGACACAGGCAACAGAGCATGCACAATGTCGGCACTAGTACAGTGTATATCCACCTTTCGCAGCAATGCAGGCTGCTATTCTCCCATGGAGACGATCGTAGAGATGCTGGATGTAGTCCTGTGGAACGGCTTGCCATGCCATTTCCACCTGGCGCCTCAGTTGGACCAGCGTTCGTGCTGGACGTGCAGACCGCGTGAGACGACGCTTCATCCAGTCCCAAAAATGCTCAATGGGGGACAGATCCGGAGATCTTGCTGGCCAGGGTAGTTGACTTACACCTTCTAGAGCATGTTGGGTGGCACGGGATACATGCGGACGTGCATTGTCCTGTTGGAACAGCAAGTTCCCTTGCCGGTCTAGGAATGGTAGAACGATGGGTTCGATGACAGTTTGGATGTACCGTGCACTATTCAGTGTCCCCTCGACGATCACCAGTGGTGTACGGCCAGTGTAGGAGATCGCTCCCCACACCATGATGCCGGGTGTTGGCCCAGTGTGCCTCGGTCATATGCAGTCCTGATTGTGGCGCTCACCTGCACGGCGCCAAACACGCATACGACCATCATTGGCACCAAGGCAGAAGCGACTCTCATCGCTGAAGACGACACGTCTCCATTCGTCCCTCCATTCACGCCTGTCGCGACACCACTGGAGGCGGGCTGCACGATGTTGGGGCGTGAGCGGAAGACGGCCTAACGGTGTGCGGGACCGTAGCCCAGCTTCATGGAGACGGTTGCGAATGGTCCTCGCCGATACCCCAGGAGCAACAGTGTCCCTAATTTGCTGGGAAGTGGCGGTGCGGTCCCCTACGGCACTGCGTAGGATCCTACGGTCTTGGCGTGCATCCGTGCGTCGCTGCGGTCCGGTCCCAGGTCGACGGGCACGTGCACCTTCTGCCGACCACTGGCGACAACATCGATGTACTGTGGAGACCTCACGCCCCACGTGTTGAGCAATTCGGCGGTACGTCCACCCGGCCTCCCGCATGCCCACTATACGCCCTCGCTCAAAGTCCGTCAACTGCACATACGGTTCACGTCCATACTGTCACGGCATGCTACCAGTGTTAAATACTGCGATGGAGCTCCGTATGCCACGGCAAACTGGCTGACACTGACGGCGGCGGTGCACAAATGCTGCGCAGCTAGCGCCATTCGACGGCCAACACCGCGGTTCCTGGTGTGTCCGCTGTGCCGTGCGTGTGATCATTGCTTGTACAGCCCTCTCGCAGTGTCCGGAGCAAGTATGGTGGGTCTGACACACCGGTGTCAATGTGTTCTTTTTTCCATTTCCAGGAGTGTATAAACATTTTCAAGTCGTCATGTGGGTAAAGGCCCTTGCCTTTATCAGTGTTCATGTGTACCAATCTGTACGCTCCCGTGTAGGGGAATTTAGTAATTATGTATGGTCCGGTGTATAGTAGTTGCCACTTACAACTCGGTTTTCCAATTTTTGTGGATTTGGGATGTGTTCTATGTAACACCTTTTGTCCTATATAAAATTGTGTTGTACATCTCAGCTTTCTGTCATAAATTCCTTTCCAGTATTTAGACCAGGTTTCAAGGTTGATTACTGCTTGTAGTATTTTATCATCAGTGATAATTGCTGTATCGGTATCTTGGGCAAATGTTTCTTCCACTTGTCTACTTGTTTGAAATTGAACATCAGCTCATTTGGTGTAAATCCAGTTGATGTATGGGGAAGGTTGTTAACAACTTGTTAGAAGGGAGTGACATATTCCGTCCACTTTATATGTTTAGGATGTATGTAGGTCCTTACAAACCTGTTGAATTCCTTGGGATGAAACTTGGATACTAAAATGTGTTTGACTTGATTAGAATCGACAAACTATTTTCAATTACATCCAATAAAATATGGAGCATTATCTGTCAACATGACTTCAGGTTTTCCTACTCTTGCAAAATAATCCTCTTTTATTTGTCTTATAATTGAACTGGCTGTAATGTTCTGTACAGCATACAATTTTCTGTATTTGGTGAAAATATCATACAGACCTACTATATACTTTACGCCACCTTTAGCCACAATGGGATGTAGTTCAGTCTGTTTGGATATGTTAGAATGTTTTGTTTTCTGGCAGACAATACACTTTCTTACCACCTTAGTACTCTTCGTCTAAGGTTGGGTAAATAACAGTATTTATCCATTTTGTCAGTGCTCTTTGCAGTGCATAATGGCCCCAAGTATTGTGTATGTACGAGATAAAAGCATCCACATATTCCACTGGCAAACACACCCACCATTGTTCTTGTTCGGGATGATTCCTATTGAACAGAACACCTTGGTGAATAGTGAAAAACCTTTTTAACTTTTCATCACCGTTTTGCATAAGTTTCGCATTTACCTTGCTCTAACGTTTTTCTTTCTGCTGTAATTACTCCATGTATTTACATATATGGACATAGTATGTTCAGAGTGTTTTGTATTCCACCAGCATAGCTCTTATTTCACCTTCCTGCTCTAAAAGATCATTAAATTCCTGTAAGCCTTGTGATAATCCAGAAAGAGCATCAGCTATTATGTTCTGGTTTCCTTTTATGTACCCTATTTCAAAATTGAATTCTTGAAGATACATGCACCTCCTGGCTAGCCATTGGTGCAGCAATTTAGAAGTTAACAAAAACAATAGGGACTGATGGGCATAGTATACTATTGTGTGTTTACCCCAAAGGAAATATTCAAACTTTTTAAAGGATCAGATTACAACCAAACTCTCCAACTCCTTAACTGAATATGAACGTTCAGCTTTGGATAAGCTGGTGAAGCTAATTACTTTAGGGATGAGTTTTCCCTCTTCTTCTACCATCTGAAAAAGGCATGCACCCAAATCTTGAGAAGGTGCATCAGTGCATAAGCAAAAGTCCTTCATGTCTGATTGAGATAAAATATTAGCATTTAATTAGGCTTGCTTGATGTTCTTGAAATTGGTTTGACATTGCTTGTCCTATAACCAAGGTCTGTTTCTCCAGAGAAGATTGGGTAAAGCATCACTGCTCATAAGTTGGTTAGGGATGAATTTCCTGAAAAATGAAACTAGACTCAAGTATGCCTGTAATTGCCTCTTGTTTTGAGGAACGTGATAGTCCTTAATGGCATTCGGTTTTTTAGGATCTGGTAGTATGCCTTCCAAAGAGATTGTGTGTCCTAAAAATTTGACCTTTTCTTGTCCAAAATTAGATTTCTTGAGATTTGCTGTTACTCCATGTTCGGAAAAGCAGTTCAATACTTGTTCAATTAATCTTAAATGTTCTACCTGAGTGGGTGTGGCAACTAAAAGGTCGGCCACGTACACTGTTACTTCTCTCAGAAGTTCAGGTTCTAGCACTTTGCCCAGAGCAGAGATAAATACACCTGTGCTTACGTTCAGTCCAAACAGTAACATTTGAAATTCAAAGCTCCAGCCCCCACATACTAAGGCGGTATACTTCTGACTTTCTTCATGTAGTTTTATTTGCCAGTAAGAGGACCCCCTACCGCTGTAAGTAGGCTGTTTAGGTTTTTATGGTGTTTCTCTATCAAAATCTTTCATTTGCTGACTATGCGTATTGGTAGTTAGTGCCTTCAGTAGTTACAATCTTTTATTTAGCTGGCAGTAGTGGGGCTTGCTGTATTGCAGTAGTTTGAGTAATGAAGATTTTTGTGAGGTAAGTGATTCATGAAAGGTATAGGTTATACAGGGAGCGAAAGGCTATTTACAGTTTGTACAGAAACCAGATGGCAGTTATAAGAGTCGAGGGGCATGAAAGGGAAGCAGTGGTTGGGAAAGGAGTAAGACAGGGTTGTAGCCTCTCCCCGATGTTATTCAATCTGTATATTGAGCAAGCAGTAAAGGAAACAAAAGAAAAATTCGGAGTAGGTATTAAAATTCATGGAGAAGAAGTAAAAACTTTGAGGTTTGCCGATGACATTGTAATTCTGTCAGAGACAGCAAAGGACTTGGAAGAGCAGTTGAACAGAATGGACAGTGTCTTGAAAGGAGGATATAAGATGAACATCAACCAAAGCAAAACGAGGATAATGGAATGTAGTCAAATTAAGTCGGGTGATGCTGAGGGAATTAGATTAGGAAATGAGACACTTTAAGTAGTAAAGGAGTTTTGCTATTTAGGGAGTAAAATAACCGATGATGGTCGAAGTAGAGAGGATATAAAATGTAGACTGGCAATGGCAAGGAAAGCGTTTCTCAAGAAGAGGAATTTGTTAACATCGAGTATAGATTTGAGTGCCAGGAAGTCATTTCTGAAAGTATTTGTATGGAGTGTAGCCATGTATGGAAGTGAAACATGGACGATAACTAGTTTGGACAAGAAGAGAATAGAAGCTTTCAAAATGTGGTGCTACAGAAGAATGCTGAAGATAAGGTGGGTAGATCACGTAACTAATGAGGTGGTATTGAATAGGATTGGGGAGAAGAGAAGTTTGTGGCACAACTTGACTAGAAGAAGGGATCGGTTGGTAGGACATGTTTTGAGGCATCAAGGGATCACAAATTTAGCATTGGAGGGCAGTGTGGAGGGTAAAAATCGTAGAGGGAGACCAAGAGATGAATACACTAAGCAGATTCAGAAGGATGTAGGTTGCAGTAGATACTGGGAGATGAAGAAGCTTGCACAGGATAGAGTAGCATGGAGAGCTGCATCAAACCAGTCTCAGGACTGATGACCACAACAACAACAACAACAACAACATAGGTTATTGTTAGTCAGGGGCATTCTTTTGTAGGGATTGTTGAAAGGCAGATTGTGTTGCACTAAAAATATTGTGTGTCAGTTTAGTGTTGATCAGAATAAGTAAAGAGAGTAATGTCTCAGTATGTTCAGTTTTGGTCAGCTGTTTGAAAAGCAAATAATGTAAGAGTTTTATCAGCTCAGTCATTTATAAATTTTTCTAAGGGGATGTTTCATATGTCGACCCTTAGCCGAGGATACCTCACTGGAATCTTCTGATTTTTTCTTGTAGTTTGTGTAATTAGTGTAGGTATTGTTTATTGCTAAAGCGTAATTATAGAGAGAATTTCCTTTGTAGTTGTAGTTTTTCATTGTTGTACAGTAAAACAGTTGTGGCATGCATGTAGATTTGCACCAAGTATTTCGCAGCTGTGCTTGCAATTAACTAGATATTATTTTCAGTGCTATGTTAATGTGTTTTCATATTTTTGCTCTTCAAATTGTGATTTTCTTGTTATCGTGTGAAATACGTGATAATTATGGCATGTGATAAACGTAACACTCGGCTCCAAAGTAAATTGAGAAATGATAGTGACGACGAGTGTAGTTTATCAGCACCACTGTGTAATGAATTAACAGACATTCAAAGCAGTAATTTGGTAATTGTGCATAGGGAAATCGAGCGTCCGGCAAATAATGGTGTAGGCAGTGAAACAATTAGTGAACAGGGAAGCATTATCGATCGATCGGTCGGCAGCAGCTCACCTCAGGAATCCGAAATGACAGGGCACAATCTTGCAAATACTGTAGATTCAGGTTTTGGGTCTTCACCGTTTTCTCAAATAAGTCAAGACACATTTTCTGCTTTTCAAAATGCGAATATTGCCGGTTCAAATGCACTGCCGAATAGCACTGAGGAACATGTTTCAGACACCATTGCATTGTTATTACAGTTTGTGGTGTTACCTTTTTTATTTTATTTATCTCTTCTTCTCATTAATTATTGAAACAACATCACTTTGACATGTAATTTTAATTTTCACCAAAAGCACATTCAACACAGCGGGAAAATACACGTCTTTCGTCTCAAGACAAGAGAGAGAGAGTCCTCCATTAGTTCTTAAAAACAAACAACTACGCAAAAGTAAAAAAAAAAAAAAGAACAAAATTATTTATAAAATCGGTCGCTGGCGCAGCGCTCTTCTGCGTGCGCGATCGTAAATTATAACTTTGCGGAAGTCAAAGTACCATTACAATGCCTCCTCTACTGACACGCTCCGCAAGCGAGCGTGGCAGTATAGAAAATTTACATAGATACATACATATATGAGAAAATAAGAAATTTACATATTACAAAAAAAATATTTCTGAGCACAATGCGCTTTGCATATCAGTCTTTGTATACAGTCTTTTTGGTGTGTATCTTCTTTAGGAGTCATAACATTAATGTCTTTGAATTGCAGCGTAGTATCGTTGCTTAGCACAGCTTTTGAATTCAGTCCACATGATTCATGTTTACAATGGAATTAATTCTAACAATAAATGTTTCTATTATATTGCTCCAATGTCTTTAAACGTAGTATCGGATTCTGAGTGTGTGTGTACTGCCTGGATCTCTTACGTGTGACTTGAAGAAAATCCAAAGTTTGTTCAATGTGTCAACACGAAATTGTGATCTCCAGCAGTCGAATTTTGGTGGCGTCTACCGGGGTATAAATGGTCAATGAGGGCACAGGAAACACCTCACTGCCTACGACAGGTGATGAGCTTGTCTTTTACACCAACCTGAAGACCTGCCGGCTTCCACAACACCATACACTTCAAAGCATATTGACACTACGTAAATATTTCTTGACCAGTGTTCCATCACGTTGGTTTCTTCTTTGCATTTTCAGTTCCATTTATATGAATCATGTGCTACATGCACAAGTCCTTTGCAGTTCATTAACATCTCCTTAAAATACATCTCTCGATACAATAAGTACATGAATATACAAATATTTACAATTAATCATTACATGAGATACATTGTTGTCATATAGTACATATACAGAATTAAATGAAAAATATAGCAATTTTTTTTTTTTTTTACATCCAATATCATTGTGCTGACATGTGAATTACATTACATTCAGATTGAAATATACATTTTATTTGTTAGCTCATTCTTTTTCCGTTACACTTGCAACATTTGAAGATAATTGTGGCAACTCGCTAGAATATTCAACTTAAAATTCATCTTGCCTCCTGGAATAAAATTTACACATATTTCAAGCTTCAAGACAGCCCTCTGTAGGAGGATAGGTTCATGGGATGGTTGCTAAATATTTCGTAAATGCTAGTAAAGTCATCTCCTACAGTGGACTACACAAAATAAAATATGATAAATAAAATACATGTTAACTTAATATAATGTAAAAGTTCCTATACCTAATACCGTTTCTAAGTGTGGTGTCCCCACTATTGCTGTTTCTAAGAGTGGTACCCCTCTATTACCGTTTCTAAGAGTGGTGCCCCTCTAAATATCTTAGGATCCTACAAGTATGTACATCAGTGTGGTAAGTGTGTGTGTGTGTGTGTGTGTGTATGTGTATATATATATATATATATATATATATATATATATATATATATATATATAGTTCAAGTCAATCATGTTCCTATAAAGTTTGTGTAGTTCATCTCCTTCCTTTCATGAGTGTCAAGCAATATAAATAAATGTTTTACTTAATAAATAAATAAATCTTCTTAGATAATTGCTGCTGCGTTCCATGCTGTATATCCATTCTGTATTTACCTTGTGGTACCTGTAAAATTCTATTCGTAAATAAATATTTGTGTATGTCTCTCCATACTGTCAGATAATCACGAATTATATAATGTCCAATATTTCATCAACATGTATAAATTTTTCTAAGGAAGGGATGAGAGTATGAGCCGCAACAGAGGACTGACGTTTTGTTTTCTCCTTATTCTCCTTTCTATTTAATGGTGCATCAGTTCAGTTCAGTAGATGAGCTTTAATTATGTCGTTAGATGACTGCTAAATATGTTCTCTTAAATAGTTCTTCCAATCTGAAGTGTCAAGCCTACATAACTCCAAAAATTTCATTACAAGTTCCCATTAGATTAGTGTTAAAGTGTTATAGATTTAAATCTTCTGGTATATTTCCAACAGTGGCTGCTGTAAATAATTCTTTCCACATAAATCTATACTTTCACCTTTAGTTATAAGAATATATAAGACACCACATAAGTTATTATCTCAGGCATACCAATCTTTCAATAAATAATAATCTTTCCACTACTTTCATTCTGTATTCCATGAGTACCTGTGATATACTGTTCAAATCTAGTTTCTCTCCTCTCAACATATTCTCACTTACTCATAACATTCTCACCTACCCATTATTCATTCTTCACAAAATAACATATACTTATTCCCTCAGCATTATATATATATTTTCCTCTTATTCATCATCACTTACTTTTTACTTCAACAACAACAACAACAATAATAATACCCTTTTTTTCATCTTATATTCCATTTACCTCTCTCCATATTACTATTCATCCTCTTATTAGACTAAAATTACATTCACTCATCTCATTCAGTCACTCACATCACTCATATCAACATTACTATTATCACATGCCTCCTAAAGAAAATAATTCTGTTCAGTTCTCTGCCTCCTCTAATGTGTATATGCCTCAATAGCAACTCCTCTTATAACCAAATATCTTATTAGCTATTGGATGGTTCACATTGCTTTCTAGACTTACCTGCATTCATTCATTAGATTGTAAGTATCTGTATAACTTAAATGTAGGCTCATCATAACTATATATCATATTCATTATCTTCTCCTCAGTAGCTAACATTTTACTGTATGTATTTTTTCAAATGTCTGTGTGGGTGTAGACCTCTAGGTTTATGTGTTAATGGATATTCTAATGAATAACAGCCAGGGTGTGGAATATTTGCAATTCGGTATGGTCCAGTGTATAAGATCTGCCATTTCCTGTTTAAATGTTTCAGTTTTGTGGGTTTAGGATGTGTTCTTAGTAAAACTAACTCATCAACTTGAAATGTTTGTGCTTTCCTGACACCTCTGTCATATTTCTGCTTTCTTTCCTTAGCTTTGTCACATAATGTTGTGTAAGCTTGTCTTACCTTTTCTTCTAAACTAACATGATTTGTTGTTGCTGTAAATTTAGGTAGAGGGTCTGTCCATTCATTTCTTTCTGTTTTATCCATAATTAATTCAGTTGGTGTGTACCCAGTAGAAATGTGAGTTAAATTGTTCACTATTTGTTCAAATGGTGCTAGGTATTCTACCCATTTTGTGTGCTTCTCTGGTGTGTGTGTTCTCATAAACTGTCCAAATTCTCGAAATGTTCTTTCTACTGGGTTACCTGCTGCATGAAATCTTGAAATTAAAATATGTTTAACATTCTGTTCTTCAATAAATGTCTTCCATTTTAAACTGGTAAAATATGCTGCATTATCCGTGATCATAACTTCAGGTTTTCCTATTCTTATAAAATAATCTGTTAATAGACGTCTGGTAATAGCAGTGGTAGAAACTGAACGTAAAGCATATAATTTTAAATACTTTGTGAAAACATCTAACACAGCAAGGATGTATTTCATTCCTCCACGTGCTTGTGGATAGGGTCCTGCAATATCTAAAGAAATTAGCTGTAATGGCCTCTTAGGTATGATTGGGTGCAATTCATTCATGCTTGTGCGATTAGAATATTTGGCTTTCTGACATATGATGCATTTCCTAATATTACTCAATACTCTTCGCCTTAAATTTGGAAAATAGCAATATTGCATAATCTTATCTGTACATTTGGTTACACCATAGTGTCCCCAAGTTCTGTGTGTAAATAAAATAAAATCATCAACATGAGCTTCAGGTAAGCAAACACACCAATGCTGTGATTCAGGGTTTCGTCGGTGAAATAATACTTCTTTGTGTAACGTGTAATATTTTTCAAGATGTGGGTCTGTTCCTGCACGTAATTTATTCTTTATCTGGATCCACCTGGGATCATTGTCCTGCAATATGGCTAACTTCCTGCACATGTTTTTGTAGTAAGGTGCAAATGTACCATCATACATGAGTAAAATTTTGAAATCTGATGTTTGTTCTGTCACATCTGAAAATTCTTGTAGGCCTTGTGGCAAACGAGATAGAGCATCGGCTATAATGTTGGATTCTCCTTTTATATATATAATATCAAAATCATATTCTTGTAGTGATGCACACCAGCGTGCAAGACGTGGATGTAATAACTTGCATGATAGCAGGAAAGAAAGAGCTTGATGATCAGTATAAAGCTTATTACGTTTTCCCCATAGAAAGTAGCGAAACTTGCGAAACGCCCATACTATGGCAAGTGTTTCGCGCTCGGTCACTGAATATGACTTTTCGCATTCAGTGAGAGTGCGGCTAGCAAAACTTATAGGTTTGATGACTGTTTGTTCATCTTCTACATGAATTTGGAATAAAAATGCTCCGAGTCCATAGGAACTTGCATCTGTTACTAGGCAAAAGTCTGACGTCATGTCAGGATGACATAACAACGGTGCATTAACTAAAGCATCCTTAATCGCTTCAAAATCTGTCTGACAGAACTCTGTCCATTTCCAAATATTATTTCTTTTGAGTAAAGATAGAAGATGTGGGCTGTTAAGAAGGTGGTAGGGTACAAATTTCCTGAAGAATGAAGATAGACCAAGAAAGGCTTTGAGTTGTTTACGATTCTGTGGGGATGGAAAATTCTTTATTGCATCAATTTTTCTTGAGTCTGGATAAATGCCTTCAGTTGATATGATGTGACCAAGGAATTTGATTTCTTTCCTCCCTAATTTCGTCTTTGATAAATTGATAGTGACACCTGCGTCAGAAAATTTAGTCAGAAGTTGCTTCAAAAGATTTACATGTTCTTCCCAAGTAGTGGTGGCAATGACAATGTCGTCAACATAAACTGTGATTTGCGATAACAATTGTGGTCCAAGAACAGCATCTAAGGCTTCAATAAATACTCCAGCACTCACTCGTAGACCAAAGGGTAGAACACAAAATTGATAACTACGTCCCTCACATAGAAATGCAGTGTATTTACGACTGTTTTTATGGAGGTTCACCTGCCAAAATGATGAGCGGAGGTCGATATTGGTTAAATACTGTACATTATGAAATTTTAAAAGTTGTTCTTCCAAATTAATAGGTCGTGTGTTGATTGGGATTATAACTTTGTTAATTTCTCGTGCATCCAGCACTAATCTTACACTACCATCCTCTTTATTAACTGCTAGGATCGGACTGCAATATGGTGAATGTGACCTTTCAATGATACCCCAAGCTTGCATTTTTTCAATCTCTTTCAAAACTGCGGGTTTCTTTGACCAAGGAATATTATAATATGTTCTACAGTATGTTTTGTGTGGTTTAACATCCATCTCATAAGTATAGCCTCTAATAATTCCAGGTTTCTCCACAAATACCTCAGCAAATTGCTGCAAAACTTCAAGTAATTCAAGTTGTTGTTCCTTCGTCAGATATTCAGATTCTGTGCATTTCTCATATAAATCATTAGGTTTAATTCCCTGAGATACAGCTTCATTAAAAGTTAAATCACATATGTTTATTGCTGCTGGATACACAAAATGTAACTGTTCAAATTTACCTTGTTTACTGTTTAAGTTTTTACCCTGTGTTAACTCTATTGTCAGTTGTTGTTGGTTTACGGTTAAATGACATTTCCCTTTTCCTAAATCTATGATTGCTTGATATTCATTCAAAAAGTCAATTCCTAATATGCAATGCATAACTAATTTGTCTACTACTAGAAAACTGTAATTGAGTGGTATATTTGAAAACGTGAAGTTAATTAGCACTTGAAATTTCACATTCTTTGATTTGTTACCGGTGGCACTTATAATGTGACAATTCTGTACTGGCAATGTTTGTATGTTCATTATTTGTTTGAGTTCATTATATAAGGACATTGAAATTACACTTGCTGCTGCTCCTGTATCTAACATTACTTCCACTTCATAGCTACCAATCATAACTCGTATTATAGCCTGAATAATCTTCTTTGTTTTACTAGTACTATTAAAATCTACATCCTGATATAATTCCTTTTCTATTTTCTTACTGTCATCATATCGGAGAAAACAAATCGTCGGTTCCGTTGCGCTCTGCTCCCTACTGACCGTAACTCGAGCGCTTAGCTCGGTCGTCGTTCGTTTTCCGGCAAATTCGGTTGTTGCTGCGGGTTGGGTTCATTGCCCAACTCAATAATATTTACATTTCTGTCGCGCGTCACCCAAGTATCAGCTGTTTGGTTGTTGACATTACCCCGCGTCGCATTGGGAGTTCCGTTAGGTACAAATTGAGGGTTGCTGTATTGCATGTGTCGTGGCGGTTGTCTATTGTGATTTCCCCATACATTATTTCGCCCATGACTGTAACTGGTGTTGTCATTACTGTTATTCCTGCAATACATGTTTGGATGTTGTTGGATGTTGTTTCTCTGAAAATATCCTGGATGGTACCTGTTATCCTCTCTTTGATCTCTATAATTTCGGTTCCTCCTTCTGTTGTTGTTATTTTGAATATAACTGTTATTGTTCTGATTGTAATTATTGTTCGGATAACCATTATAGTAATAATTACTGTTTCCTTGCCAATGCTGCGAGTTGTTTCTCCTAATATTGAATGGATTTGTCCCAGTGTAGTGTGAAGTGTTTCTTTGAGTGTTTTGTTGTGGTGTCGGAGGCGGATTCCAATAGCCTCTGTCATTTCTGTTGTGCGTACGCGAATTGCTTGGATGGATCGGATACAATTGATTGAAATTCCTGATCTCATCTCTGTAAACAACATCTATCTCATCAACATAACTGAAAAAATTCTTTATGTTGTCCTCGGACACTCCTATTAATTTATCACGGTAAGGAAATGGTAAGTGGCTTTTAAGTGTTCTAATTACATCTGGTAAATCTGCTGGTTTTGTCCAATATAATGTTTTGTCTAGGTAGCGTTCAAAGTATTGTCGTAAAGTCTCTTTCTTCGGGTTGTAAATTTCTGGATTGTATACTTCTCGTTTTAAACTTTGCTGTTCTGTGATCGACCAGAATTCCTCAAGAAATGCTTGTTCAAACTGTTCAAATGTTAAACATCGTCTTTTAATTGCTGCTCCCCACTTAGCTGCTCTTCCACGTAACAAATTTGTAACATATCGAATTTTGTCGGCTTCTAACCAATGTCTCGGGAAAATACCATCAAAAGAGCGGATGAAAACAATCGGATGCACTTTGTCTTTCTCATCACATGAAAATGTCTGAAAGTATCCATGTCGTACTAATGTTTCATCAGCTACTCCCGATGGTATTATGGGTCCTGTATTTTGTGTCAAACTGTGCATAATATGTGGTGATGTCTGATAGTAATTTTGATCTTGTGGTAGCATTGAAAATGGTTCATTGGGATTTGTATCACTCATTGGTAATTCTATTTTCGGCTGTGTGCTGGGTCTAGCATTATTATGATTCTCATTTATGTTTTGGTTGTCTGTTATGGGTTTTGGTATCACTGACGAACTTGGTATTACATTCTCTTTAAGTTTATGTACCTCTTTCTGAATATTATCTGTTTCTCCCTTTACTTGTTCCTTTGTCTTATCTAAAATGATCTGTGTCATTGTCTCAAACTTCTCATCTAAATAATCATCACATAATTTGCATTCATGTACAAGTTTTTCTGCTAGAGTAGTGTCATTCTTTAAAGATGCTACATCTGCTCTGTCTTCAAGCTTTTCTAACTTTTCCTGTAAGGATTTCTGCTCCAATGTTACATCATTTAATCTGTCTGAAAGGTCTGTAATCGTCAGGTCTAAGTGTTCTTGGTTTATTTTTACAGAATTGTGTGACTGTCGTAATTCGTCAACTTGGGTACTGGTTTTCTGTTGTTCAAAAACTACTGTTAACAATTTCTCATTACATCGTTGTAAGTCAGTTTTTGTCTCGTCACTGAATTCCACAAATACCTTTTCTTGTCTCGTAACCTTGTCTGATAAGTCAGTAAATTTCCTTCCAAGACTACTGGTGGTTTCTGTCAAGTCGGCAATTTGTCTCGATTGTTTTTCAAAATTTTGTTTTATGTCCCGTGTCAGTTCATCGAATTTAGTGTCAAATTTCCCAATGTCACGTTTTAAATTGTCATTTTTCTCGTCTAAAGCGTCAAATCTTTTGTCTAAAGTGTCAAATTTTCTGTTTTGGTCACCAAGTAACTTCAGAATCTGGTTGAGCATGTCAGAGTCCTGTGTCTTAGTTTCGTCATTTTTTCGTGTCTGATTGATGTCTGGTTCTGAAGTTGACGTTGTCAATGTCACGTTTTGTCGCGTAGTACTCACTCTCCATTCGCCTGTATATCTGTTTAAATATAGGGGTTGTTGTCTTAATCGATCTGGTAAAATTATGTCTTGAACATCCTCCCTATTAAGTTCAATATTCATTTGACTGTCGGACATGTTTTGCAATGTGTCACTTTCACTAAGCTCGTCCGCGGAAACAATTTCTACGCGTCTAGCGTCCATCTTGCGATTTTCATAATTAATTGCAAATAAAATTTTCCAATGGTAAAAAAAAATTTTTTTTAAATATGATATGTTGAAATCAGAAATTTCTCTTATGGAAATGGATATTTCTATATGATTTCTAATTAGAAATTGACTTATTAAATTGGCACTGAAATTTCCCTCGCACAAATAAATGACTGCGAATATGCTCTTCACTTATCATTTGCAATAATAGTAGTAAATCAATTTTAACTACAATTTGAAAAAAATAATTTCGAAATAAATGGATCGGAATAAAGGAAGTACAGATGGCTGCTTGAAACTGGAAAAAATGCAAATTGCTGTACTCACCATTTTTTCTTTGTCAGTCTTATGTTGCAAATGTAGCGTCAAATATACAGTTTTCAATCCAAAATTTTTCTTTCGCGTCCGTGCAAATTATTTTATGGAACGTTATTCTTTTCCATTTTTTTTTTTTCTTTTTTACCAAATTAATTTCCTCAACATGAAAATGAAAATTAACACAAATTAATAACAGGAAAACAATATTGTTGTAAATTTCATGCACGTAACATTACAATTTAAATGAATGAGACTTAGTCCAAATTCATTTTCTGATGCTATTAAGTGGTTAAAATTAGATAAAATGTCCAAAATTTATAGTAACTGCACTTGTATCAAATCCGAAAATTGCACTTGTATCAAATCCGAAGATTGCACTTGTATCAAATCCGAAGATTGCACGTCCTGTCACTAGGACGCCAATTGTGGTGTTACCTTTTTTATTTTATTTATCTCTTCTTCTCATTAATTATTGAAACAACATCACTTTGACATGTAATTTTAATTTTCACCAAAAGCACATTCAACACAGCGGGAAAATACACGTCTTTCGTCTCAAGACAAGAGAGAGAGAGTCCTCCATTAGTTCTTAAAAACAAACAACTACGCAAAAGTAAAAAAAAAAAAAGAACAAAATTATTTATAAAATCGGTCGCTGGCGCAGCGCTCTTCTGCGTGCGCGATCGTAAATTATAACTTTGCGGAAGTCAAAGTACCATTACAAGTTAATGCAACAAATGGGACAAAAGCTTCAAAAGTTAGACACAATGGAACAAAATCAGAGACAAACACAGCAACAGCTTCAAAAGTTAGACTCAATGGAACAAACGCTTGAACAAACACATGAAGGTTTAACTGCCAAGTTACTTAAAATCGAATCGATATGTCAAAATGTATGTAATGACGTAAAAACACAAATTTGTGAGCATTTTCGACCTATTTTTTCATGTCATGAAAATGCATTACAGAATCACGAAGCAGCCATAAAAGAACTGCAAACTATTGTTCATGAAAATCACGACTCCTTGCAAGCTAAAATTGACTTAGTTGCATCTACCGATTTGGTTAAGCAACTTGCAAAAACTCAGGAAAACTTAAAGGACGCAGTAGATACAATTTCAACACAAATGGACACTCTGAAACTTGGTTCAGAAAAACACACTGAGAAAATCAGCCCACTATCAGAGAAAGTAGCCAAACTTTCGGATCAGTTCACTAACTTATCTACAAAGGTAGATGATGATCTGAATGACACAAGACCTGTAGCCTTCACTGACACAGAAGAGTATGAACAAATTAGAAAATTCAAACAAAATCAAAGTCAAATCAATACATAGTACAAAAGAGAAATCCAGGAAGTACAAGATCAGTTGACACAGATAATACAAGAATTACATATTTCAGAGGACCCTCTCGCTCCAATATGGGAAGAGGGACATAGAAATACGGAACAGCCACAGACTTCACACAGCACAGTCACTGATTTTCGTATAGAGCGCTATGTGGCGTTACCAACATAAAAACCTAAACAGCCTACTTACATAGCCCCCTTATGGACTTGCAATATTGTCCGCAAGACTCTTCGATGGTGATTGTGCACCTGCACAGTTGCGACAGATGGCTGCTGGCCGTCTCTACAAGGACTACAGTGGGTCTGCATCTTTGGTGGCCCACCAATACCGTTATTTCTACAAGGACTGCAGTGGGTCTGCACCTCTGGTGGCCCACCAATACCATAATCTCTACCAGGGCTACAGTGGGTCTGCTCTATGATGACCTACCTACCAATATTCTTCAAAACTTCGACTGACTCTGCTGTGGGTTTGCGCTGTTGTGGCCCATTACCTGTCTGCATATCAAGAGTGAGCACTGTCTTTCTGTTAGAAGGACAACACTACTTCTTCAAGACTGCATGGAAATCCACTACTTCCGTGTGCATTTTCTTTTCTGCTCAGACTTTGAGAAAAACACTGCAATTTTACTGTGATGAACGATCAGGACTGTCTTTATGGACTGTGAGAAAATCTTTGCTTTTGACCAACAGTATATCAATAAGTGTATGCATTTGATTTCTTTGTTATTGTAATTATGAAAAATTTCTTCAAATCTGTATTGGCCACTGCCCAAAACAATTTGTAAAAATTTTGTGTGGGGAGCATGGGGGCTATGTAAGTAGGCTGTTTAGGTTTTTATGGTGTTAACGCCACGTAGTGCTCTATATGAAAATCACTGACTGTGCTGTGTGAAGTATGTGGTTGGTTGGCATTGTTGAAATAGTCACTATTGTAGTGTTGGGCAGTTGGATGTGAACAGTGCGTAGCGTTGCGCAGTTGGAGGTGAGCCGCCAGCAGTGGTGGATGTGGGGAGAGAGATGGCGGAGTTTTGAGAGCAGATGATCTGGATTTGTGTCCATCAGAGACAGTAAATTTGTAAGACTGGATGTCATGAACTGATATATAGCTGGCAGGTCGATAGACACACAAATAAACACAAACATACACACAAAACTCTAGCTTTCGCAACCAACGGTTGCCTCGTCAGGAAAGAGGGAAGGAGAAGGAAAGACAAAAGGATTGGGTTTTAAGGGAGAGGGTAAGGAGTCATACCAATCCCGGGAGCGGAAAGACTTACCTTAGGGGGAAAAAAGGACAGGTTTACACTCGCACACACACACATATCCATCCACACATACACAGACGCAAGCAGACATTTGTAAAGGCCTTGTGTCTGTGTATGTGTGGATGGATATGTGTGTGTGTGCGAGTGTAAACCTGTCCTTTTTTCCCCCTAAGGTAAGTCTTTCCGCTCCCGGGATTGGTATGACTCCTTACCCTCTCCCTTAAAACCCAATCCTTTTGTCTTTCCTTCTCCTTCCCTCTTTCCTGACGAGGCAACCGTTGGTTGCGAAAGCTAGAGTTTTGTGTGTATGTTTGTGTTTATTTGTGTGTCTATCGACCTGCCAGCGCTTTTGTTGGGTAAGTCTCATCATCTTTCTTTTTAAATATATTTTTCCCACGTGGAATGTTTCCCTCTATTATATTCATATATACATATATATAATGACTTTTGAACACTATTAAGGTAAATACATTGTTTGTTCTCTATCAAAATCTTTCATTTGCTGACTATGCCTATCAGTAGTTAGTGCCTTCAGTAGGTAGAATCTTTTATTTAGCTGGCAGTAGTGGGGTTCGCTGTATTGCAGTAGTTTGAGTAATGAAGATTTTTGTGAGGTAAGCAATTCATGAAAGGTATAGGTTATTGTTAGTCAGGGGCATTCTTTTGTAGGGATTGTTGAAAGATTGTGTTGCGCTAAAAATATTGTGTGTCAGTTTAGTGTTGATCAGAATAAGTGAAGAGAGTAATGTCTGAGTACGTTCAGTTTTGATCAGCTGTTTGAAAATCAAATAACGTAAGAGGTTTTCCAGCACAGTCATTCATTAATTTTTCTAAGGGGACGTTTCACCACGCAAGGTGGGCCAGGTTGGATTCCTGGCGGGGTCTGGGTGTTGTGTGTTCTTCATTATCATTGACACACAAGTCGCCATAGTGGCGGCAACTAAAGAGACTAGCAATATGTTGGCAAAACCCTGAAGGGAATATCGCAGCCAATAAATGCCATAGGTCTTTTTTTATGTTTATCAGTACGTCCCCTGATTAGGTCTATTCAAAATAATCGATTATTTGTTGTGAAATGACATTGGTGCTTGCCTATATCAGTTTGGTATGCCCTAAATGTATCCATACTGATTAAACAGTCAATTATTAATTTCTCTACTATCAAAAAATTGCATCATACAGAAAATTGTCCTAATTAAAGCTTGTATTTCCACTCCTTTTGATTTCTGACCAGTCATAGTTTGTACCTTGCAATTTTGCACTGGCAGTGTGGGTATGCGCCCATGTTTCTTCAGTTCTTGAAGAATCACTGTGACATCAAATTAGTTATAGCACTTGTGACTAGCACAATAGGTACATCAAGGTCAAAATTTTGGCTTTAATAGTAGCTCATACCTTGCCCTCTGTCAAGTTTGCCTGTGTATCCTCATTAGTTTGATACATATCTTTCACATCACTACCCTGATCGTATCTGATGAAGCAAGTGTCGATCAAGCTCATATCCCCACTCTCCTCCCAGGTCACATAATGGGGACCTAACATGACCGTTTCAAGTTTCCTGGTGTTGTGGTGGCATCGGTCTCTGGCTTAGGTGTTAACTCCTACTATCTGGACTGTTGGTGTTTGATTACACCAGTTAGTATGCTGTGAGGCTCTCGACTGAAATTCTCTTTGCCTTTGTGTGTTATTAGGCATATGTGCATTACTTTGCTGGCTGAATTCTGTTGTCTGTGGATTATTTGGCTGTCTGGTATTGTTTTGTGTTTGCCAAGCAATCGGTTGATTATTGCCGGTAACTTGTATCTGTGCATATTGTACAGGCTGGCTGTACACCACTTGCCTGTTGTAGTTGTTTTTGTTAAATTTTTCCCCATTTCTTACATATCCGCCCTTGAATATACGGCTTATGCCATTGCCGTTGTGATTACAGTTACTGTCTATGTGGGGTAAGGTTGCCATCCATGTTGTGCTACGAATCCGTTGTTCACTTGTTGGCACTATCTGCATATTAACAGGCTTAGTTTGTACTGGTATATCAAATTTATTGAGTCCAGTACAGATAGGAAGTATTCGGTGTTGTGTTCCAGAATGGTAATGGGTTTTTCCCTAAAGTGGGTAGGAAGATGGCTCTTCAAAATTTTCAGCGCATCTACTTGAGATATGTGTTCATCCGGTATCTGGTTTTATTCAAATATTTTTCAAAATAGTTTTATTCAGATATTTTTCAAAATAGCCCCTTAAGCTTCCATGTTTGCTATTAAATGGAGCTGGGTTGAATACTTCACATCTGAGCCTCTCTTGTACAGACTTATATTCATGCAGAAAGATCTCTCAAACTGTTCATAATAATGGCAATGTTCCGCCATGTCCATATCCCATAGCAGAATGTCACTCTGTGTGTATCCAATAACAAATCTAATTTTCTGGGTTTCAGTCCAGGTACGAGGTAAGATTTCGAAATGCTGTGATAAAGACCATGGGGATTATTCTTTTCCCTTCAGAGGTAAATAACAGAAATTATCAATGCCTACATAATCCTTCATCAGCAAACAATGTTGACAAACACACTGCACTGTCATTGACAGGCGTGTTTATGTTTGTTTGTGGCATAGGGCATGGCACCTGCGCTTGCTCGTCAGATACAGCTGCCGGCAGAAGTTGTTTCATCTTGCAACCTTCACTATTTTCCTTTGATGGACTACCCACATATTGTGGGTAACCAGTGAAAGTATCTAATTCCTCTAAAATCATGGGTTTGTTTTCTGTGAAGTGTTGTTTTGGAATGTCAGTAGTTTTAGCAATACTGCCTCATAACCTTTCCTCTGCTTCCTTTAAACTTGACTCTGTTTTAGCTAGAAATTGATTCCTTTCTCTTTTAGAGCTTCTTCTACTGTATGTATGTAAGTCTTGCAGTCTGATACTACCTTTTCAGCAAGGATGCTGCCCTTATCCAACATCCCAGCTTTAGCTTTTTCAGCTATTTCATTTACATCTGCACATCTTACCTCTCTGTTTTTGGCAAATTTTGACTCTAAAATTAACTGGTCCACTCTTAGACTTAACTTTTGTAGTTCTGTAGGTAAGTTTTTGCACACACCTTGCAGCTCGCTGACTGCATGTCATATTTTACCAATGCATCCATTTGGGATTGTGTCTTCTGAATCGGAGAATATGCTTCATTAAGGTTTTGTAACTCAAATGCAAGTTGTTCCTATTTATAATCTACAAATGATACTCTTTCTGTTAATGTATTAATATTGTGGGATATGTTGGTAACTATTTCTTGTTTTAGTTGTTTACCTAGCTCTGTCAACTTCACGGATAGACCATCAGATAATTCAGTTATATAGTTTTGCTCACGTCACTGAACTGTTGACTAATACTATTCTAGAAATCGTTAAATGCCTGATTTTGATGTGTAAACTGTTGTCCTGTATTTTCCTGATGTTTCATAAACTGCTGTGTCATACCCTTAAGTTGTTGTGGTACACTTTCCTGAAATTGCTGTTGTTTGTTGTGTTGTTTGTTGCACGAGTTGTGTCCAGTTTTGTGTCCGCCAGTATTTACGTAGTTTTTAAAAACTGTTTCCTGTTCTTGTGTTTGCGATGTCGTGAGCATGTAATCAAAGGAATTTTCACTGTCACATGCTTCAGTTTCTTTATTCGGAAAAAAAAAAGTTCCCGGTGAGAACTGAGAAGTAGTCTCATCGAGTGTCATAAAAGTGACATCATGATTAGTGTCATCATTTATTGACAGCGGGACACCAACCTCAATGTTTAGGTTGCCATCAGCCAGTTCACGAATTGGCGCATTATCTTCAGCTGTTGCCAAGAACAGATTTCCAACATTTTGGCATATTGCATTTTGTAATGAATTTCCAACAGTAGCCACTTCCTTTGACTTCATTGTGGAATAGTTTTTAACAAAATTATGAATAACTTTTTTCAAAAATGAAGTTTTGTCTGTTGTTGTTGTTGTGGTCTTCAGTCCTGAGACTGGTTTGATGCAGCTTTCCATGCTACTCTATCCTGTGCAAGCTTCTTCATCTCCCAGTATCTACTGCAACCTACATCCTTCTGAATCTGCTTAGTGTATTCATCTCTTGGTCTCCCTCTACGATTTTTACCCTCCACACTGCCCTCCAGTGCTAAATTTGTGATCCCTTGATGCCTCAAAACATGTCCTACCAACCGATCCCTTCTTCTAGTCAAGTTGTGCCACAAACTTCTCTTCTCCCCAATCCTATTCAATACCTCCTCATTAGTTACGTGATCTACCCACCTTATCTTCAACATTCTTCTGTAGCACCACATTTCGAAAGCTTCTATTCTCTTCTTGTCCAAACTAGTTATCGTCCATGTTTCACTTCCATACATGGCTACACTCCATACAAATACTTTCAGAAATGACTTCCTGGCACTCAAATCTATACTCGATGTTAACAAATTCCTCTTCTTGAGAAACGCTTTCCTTGCCATTGCCAGTCTACATTTTATATCCTCTCTATTTCGACCATCATCGGTTATTTTACTCCCTAAATAGCAAAACTCCTTTACTACTTTAAGTGTCTCATTTCCTAATCTAATTCCCTCAGCATCACCCGACGTAATTTGACTACATTCCATTATCCTCGTTTTGCTTTTGTTGATGTTCATCTTATATCCTCCTTTCAAGACACTGTCCATTCTGTTCAACTGCTCTTCCAAGTCCTTTGCTGTCTCTGACAGAATTACAATGTCATCGGCGAACCTCAAAGTTTTTACTTCTTCTCCATGAATTTTAATACCTACTCCGAATTTTTCTTTTGTTTCCTTTACTGCTTGCTCAATATACAGATTGAATAACATCGGGGAGAGGCTACAACCCTGTCTTACTCCTTTCCCAACCACTGCTTCCCTTTCATGCCCCTCGACTCTTATAACTGCCATCTGGTTTCTGTACAAACTGTAAATAGCCTTTCGCTCCCTGTATTTTACCCCTGCCACCTTCAGAATTTGAAAGAGAGTATTCCAGTTAACATTGTCAAAAGCTTTCTCTAAGTCTACAAATGCTAAAAACGTAGGTTTGCCTTTTCTTAATCTTTCTTCTAAGATAAGTCGTAAGGTCAGTATTGCCTCACGTGTTCCAACATTTCTACGGAATCCAAACTGATCTTCCCCGAGGTCGGCTTCTACCAGTTTTTCCATTCGTCTGTAAAGAATTCGCGTTAGTATTTTGCAGCTGTGACTTATTAAACTGATAGTTCGGTAATTTTCACATCTGTCAACACCTGCTTTCTTTGGGATTGGAATTATTATATTCTTCTTGAAGTCTGAGGGTATTTCGCCTGTCTCATACATCGTGCTCACCAGATGGTAGAGTTTTGTTATGACTGGCTCTCCCGAGGCCATCAGTAGTTCAAATGGAATGTTGTCTACTCCCGTGGCCTTGTTTCGACTCAGGTCTTTCAGTGCTCTGTCAAACTCTTCACGCAGTATCTTATCTCCCATTTCGTCTTCATCTACATCCTCTTCCATTTCCATAAAATTGTCCTCAAGTACATCGCCCTTGTATAAACCCTCTATATACTCCTTCCACCTTTCTGCCTTCCCTTCTTTGCTTAGAACTGGGTTGCCATCTGAGCTCTTGATATTCATACAAGTGGTTCTCTTCTCTCCAAAGGTCTTTTTAATTTTCCTGTAGGCAGTATCTATCTCACCCCTAGTGAGACAAGCCTCTACATCCTTACATTTGTCCTCTAGCCATCCCTGCTTAGCCATTTTGCACTTCCTGTCGATATCATTTTTGAGACGTTTGTATTCCTTTTTGCCTGCTTCATTTACTGCATTTTTATATTTTCTCCTTTCATCAATTAAATTCAATATTTCTTCTGTTACCCAAGGATTTCTATTAGCCCTCGTCTTTTTACCTACTTGATCCTCTGCTGCCTTCACTACTTCATCCCTCAGAGCTACCCATTCTTCTTCTACTGTATTTCTTTCCCCCATTCCTGTCAATTGTTCCCTTATGCTCTTCCTGAAACTCTCTACAACCTCTGGTTCTTTCAGTTTATCCAGGTCCCATCTCCTTAAATTCCCACCTTTTTGCAGTTTCTTCAGTTTCAATCTGCATTTCATAACCAATAGATTGTGGTCAGAATCCACATCTGCCCCAGGAAATGTCTTACAATTTAAAACCTGGTTCCTAAATCTCTGTCTTACCATTATATAATCTATCTGATACCTTTTAGTATCTCCAGGATTCTTCCAGGTATACAACCTTCTTTTATGATTCTTGAACCAAGTGTTGGCTATGATTAAGTTATGCTCTGTGCAAAATTCTACAAGGCGGCTTCCTCTTTCATTCCTTCCCCCCAATCCATATTCACCTACTATGTTTCCTTCTCTCCCTTTTCCTACTGACGAATTCCAGTCACCCATGACCATTAAATTTTCGTCTCCCTTCACTACGTGAATAATTTCTTTTATCTCGTCATACATTTCATCTATTTCTTCATCATCTGCAGAGGTAGTTGGCATATAAACTTGTACTACTGTAGTAGGCATGGGCTTTGTGTCTATCTTGGCCACAATAATGCGTTCACTATGCTGTTTGTAGTAGCTAACCCGCACTCCTATTTTTTTATTCATTATTAAACCTACTCCTGCATTACCCCTATTTGATTTTGTATTTATAAACCTGTAATCACCTGACCAAAAGTCTTGTACCTCCTGCCACCGAACTTCACTAATTCCCACTATATCTAACTTTAACCTATCCATTTCCCTTTTTAAATTTTCTAACCTACCTGCCCGAATAAGGGATCTGACATTCCACGCTCCGATCCGTAGAACGCCAGTTTTCTTTCTCCTGATAACGACGTCCTCCTGAGTAGTCCCCGCCCGGAGATCCGAATGGGGGACTATTTCACCTCCGGAATATTTTACCCAAGAGGACGCCATCATCATTTAATCATACAGTAGAGCTGCATGTCCTCGGGAAAAATTACGGCTGTAGTTTCCCCTTGCTTTCAGCCGTTCGCAGTACCAGCACAGCAAGGCCGTTTTGGTTAATGTTACAAGGCCAGATCAGTCAATCATCCAGACTGTTGCCCCTGCAACTACTGAAAAGGCTGCTGCCCCTCTTCAGGAACCACATGTTTGTCTGGCCTCTCACAGATACCCCTCTGTTGTGGTTGCACCTATGGTACGGCCATCTGTATCGCTGAGGCACGCAAGCCTCCCCACCACCGGCAAGGTCCATGGTTCATGGGGGGGCATTTTCACAAATGAACCTGGTTGTTACATGACACAGTCTTATAAAATTTAAATGACTTATCTTGCACTTTAACAATGACTTTGTACGAATTTTCGTCTTTTCTGTAGAAATGCATTTTCCATAAAGCATATTAATTGGAAGGAAAAGAGGTTATCTGCTGCCAGAGAGATGGCACCAAGTGGGCCAATATAAGCATAAAGCACAGCAGCTTCCTGCCTTTACCGCTGAAATCAGTATTCTCGGCTCATCTCATTTGTGGGCAGAATTTAATTTTAATTTGCTACTTCAATGGTTTTATCATACCTAATCTCGTGGACATGTAACAAATACAATGAAAGTTTCATTAGTTCCTTGTAACAATAATATGAATCATTTATCTCAAAATTTTTATCTTAACAATTGAAAGGTCTGTTCATATTTCGCTCAGCGCCATCCTTTAAGCAGTCACCATTCAATAGGTATGTGGAAATGGACTAATAATTGTTTGAATCATTGGAAAAATTGATTGGAAAGAATAGTTGAGAAAATTTTGAAGGTAATTTATGAATCTGTGCACAATCTTGGGTGAACTTTTAACTGACACCAATATCAACAGACCTAGAATATCATTGCATTCAATGTCAATAAACATAAGTTGCTTTACACACTACTGCTTTCAGCAATGTGCGGTACCAAATAATCACCATAACCACTGAAATTGTCAATCTGTTCAAATGGCTCTGAGCACTATGCGACTTCAACTTCTCAGGTCATCAGTCGCCTAGAACTTAGAACTAATTAAACCTAACTAACCTAAGGACATCACACACATCCATGCCCAAGGCAAGATTCGAACCTGCGACCGTAGCAGTCGGATGGTTCCAGACTGTAGTGTCTAGAAACGCACGGCCACTCTGGCCGGCCTGTCAATCTGTCTATAAGTTCTTAAACACAAGAAGCACAATATTTTTAGTACAAGTAAATCAAGTTCAATAGGTGCCTCTCAAGTCTGAGTCATTACCTTCACAATAATTCCATTGTGTTTAGTCGTGAGTGTGACAACATCAATGCAGGAACGCTCCTCCAGGTATTGCGTTAATTATTTTTGTCTCCATCGAACCTCTTGATGCAGGATCTCGGCGGCAAGTGAAATGATGGACAGATAGGACGGCCTTCCACCTCATGGAACACGTATTATGTTCGAGTATAATGACTTTTCTGGAGATTAGAAATCTACTCTGTAGGAATCAGCATGGGTTTCGAAAAAGAGGGTAGTGTGAAACCCAGCTCACACTATTCGTTCACGAGACTCAGAGGGCCATAGACACGGGTTCACAGGTAGATGCCATGTTTCTTGACTTCCGCAAGGCGTTCGATACAGTTCCCCACAGTCGTTTAATGAAGAAAGTAAGAGCATATGGACTATCAGACCAATTGTGTGATTGGATTGAAGAGTTCCTAGATAACAGAATGCAGCATGTCATTCTCAATGGAGAAAAGTCTTCCGAAGATTTCAGGTGTGCCGCAGGAGAGTGTCATAGGACCGTTGCTATTCACAATATACATAAATGACCTTGTGGGTGACATCGGAAGTTCACTGAGGCTTTTTGCAGATGATGCTGTGGTGTATCGAGAGGTTGTAACAATGGAAAATTGTACTGAAATGCAGGAGGATCTGTGGCAAATTGACGCATGGTGCAGGGAATGGCAATTGAATCTCAATGTAGACAAGTGTAATGTGCTGCGAATACATAGAAAGATAGATCCCTTATCATTTAGCTACAAAATAGCAGGTCAGCAACTGGAAACAGTTAATTCCATAAATTATCTGGGAGTGCGCATTAGGAGTGATTTAAAATGGAATGATCGTCGGTAAAGCAGATGCCAGACTGAGATTCATTGGAAGAATCCTAAGGAAATGCAATCCGAAAACAAAGGAAGTAGGTTACAGTATGCTTGTTCGCCCACTGCTTGAATACTGCTCACCAGTGTGGGATCCGTACCAGATAGGGTTGATAGAAGAGATAGAGAAGATCCAACGGAGAGCAGCGCGCTTTGTTACAGGATCATTTAGTAATCGCGAAAGCGTTACGGAGATGATAGATAAACTCCAGTGGAAGACTCTGCAGGAGAGACGCTCAGTAGCTCGGTATGGGCTTTTGTCAAAGTTTCGAGAACATACCTTCACCAAAGAATCAAGCATTATATTACTCCCTCCTACGTATATCTCGCGAAGAGACCATGAGGATAAAATCAGAGACATTAGAGCCCACACAGAAGCATACCGACAATCCTTCCTTCCACGAACAATACGAGACTGGAATAGAAGGGAGAACCGATAGAGGTACTCAGGGTACCCTCCGCCACACACCGTCAGGTGGCTTCCGGAGTATGGATGTAGATGTAGATGTAGATGTAGATGTAGATGGCCGCGGGTGCCTTTGCTTGACTGGTTTACCGCCGACGACCTTGTATGGGTACGGGGATATGGGAGGCGGCCAAAGTGGAGTCCTGGCCGCATCTTATGACACCGTGGCCAACGCCTGTATGAAATCCAGATGGACACGGATGTTGCAGTATGTCATTCGGACCAGCTTCGGCCTCATGTGCCGGCAGCGCCTGTTCGGGATGCCGCTACAGCACCTTCAGCTCTACCTGACGCTCGGGATACTGGAATCTCTCATTACTCACAACGCAGTCCTCTCACCATCATATCGGTGCCAGCACAAGAACTGATGCCACCAGGAGACATGCCCATGCAGGAACCAGATGACCATCATCTGTCGGAGCAACTCTACTCGCCTCCTTCTCCAACGGACGCGGACGCATTGCCCATGTCTCCTGTTATAAAAACCGGACTTGCTGCAACGGGCATATTGGTGCACTGGGCCCCAGCAGATTCAACCCCCACGTCTCGTGTCATCTAGACCTGTTATCATCAGGGACACTTCTGTCCGTATGGGAAGCCTCCTCCTCAAGACTTTATGGCCAGTCAAACAACACCTATGGACATTAGCAATCTACAGGCCACCTCCATCAAGACCTGTGCAAAAACTTCAAAAGGGGGAAAAGTGTTGTGACTCGCCGATCTTTCAAAGTGCCGCCGCGCAGTTACGCGCGTCCTCTACATGCGGCGCTGTCTGCCAGCCATGCAGCAGCAGCGCCACCTAAGTGACCAGCCAGCCAGCGGCCGCTAGACTCGGACTCAGTTATGATTTGACTGTTAAAGTGTACACACGTCTTACTTTGTTTACTTGATCTGTGACTTTCATGTATTGTGTCTTCCTTGAAATATATTTGATCAACTTGAAGTTATAACACAAAATAAGATCTATCACAAGTTGTTCGGTCATCTATCAGCCTAATTACATGTTGTATTGGCAGTTCTAACTTACGTTCATTTATAGTCTTCCTCTCATTATTCACTATGCAGCAATCTTTTCCTTGCTTAAGTTTGGTGCAATATCACTAGTGGAGACATTTGTTTGTATTATATATTCAGACTATATTGCTATCTTAGCCATATACCCATGACATTTACCTAAAAATTTTATCTTCCTTGTGCCTCGGAGCCCGATATCTGTGGGACTTCTGTCATGACAGATGACGATAATGCCTTTGTCTACCATGGCAACAAACTTAGTATTCAGTATTACTTATTATTATTATTATCATTATTATTATCTGATGGTGTCCACATCCTTTTGCTTAACACTATTAACTTCTACACACAATCCTTTGGAATTTCTTGCACTGGTCGCAGCATTTGAGCCTCACACTTCTCATGATCATATGTGAACAAAAGTATAAATATCTGCTTACATATTCTGAGGCTCTGATCTACCATCTTACACTGGAACTGCTTGTTATTTAACTTTGTATACTGATGTTTCGCTTCATGAATTAGCATAGCCCTTTCTCTGGGACAATGTATGTAAATAAATGTCTTGTTCTATTCACTTCAAACAGTAAAGGTAGTATTTTGTAGACATTATACACATCATTTTCACTAGTGGGGCATTTAATACACAACTTAAGATGTCTCCAGCAGTGAAAAACACCCAGATCAATGATTCTGATTAATTGGTATATCTATATACTGTAAGGTCAACAGGGAACCTTTTGTCTTTGATGTCAGCTTTTATGAGTTGTAGGTACTTTACGATCTGACCCAAACTGATCAGGTGGGCTCCAGAATACCTTTCTGAGTGTTGAGAATTATTGATATTAGCATATCAAATTCTCATTCTAGCTCATTGAAAATGCCTCTCAGTTGTATCAGCTGTTAGTTAATGGTGATCAAAAGTATGATTCTCGGCAATGTTTGTCAGTACTGTTCTCAAATTCTACTATGTGCCAGCTTAATTGCTTCATTCCACGCATTATAATTTCTTAACTCTTTGCTATGGAGCTTACTGTTTGACAAGCTGCTTTAACTACTGTCACTTGCTCCTTTGAAAGTTTCAGCAGCTGTTTCTATTCCCCTCCTAAAACATCTATCTTCACCTTGTAGTACGTGGCATCATCTTCATATAGTGTTCCGAACAGAGTCTTACTGACCTCGTCCATGAAGTTTAAGATTCCTTGTTTCTTTATATGGGATTCATGCCATGCCAATTACCCAAGTGACTTTTCTATTTTCCTACATGCCATTTTAATACAAGTTCCACACTGTTATGCTCACAATCAGTAACACCAACCTGTTTGTACAATATTCAATTGCTCATATGGCAAGAACCACAGAGTGCTCAAATTTCTCTCTCAGTTCTATTAAATTAAAGTAACTCACAATTTTCCACAGTACACTGTAAATCATCGCTCAATCCTCATTGTCATAATACAGTCCAGGTTATGACCAGTACTTCATTACTTGTGTGTACAGTTCTTGTCTGGTGTGCTTAACCTCAATGAACACTAGGATAACACTGATGAAGCAGTAGGACACTGACATCTGGAATTAGAACAGTTCCTTCAGTCTGTTTGCATTACCTGTGAGATATTTATTTCATTTCAGACAGAGTACAACATTAGGCCCCATTGTTCATATCACTGAGTACTGACCTCGCCACTATGTATCTTAGTGGCCTGCCTTGTCATAAGGTCTCATCAAACAACAGAACCATATCCCCTCAATGGAATTCCTTCAGATTCTGGCTCCTATCATAATAGTCCTTATTTTTTTATCTTACACTGTGCTTTCCATGTTCTTGCACTTCAGTGTTCTTCCAAAGAATAGTTTATGTGGCATATAACCTGTCATGCCATGCAGTGTTGTATTACACACAAAAACCACAAATGTAACCCAGGTGTCCCAATTTGTCTGTGTTCTATTTACATAGTGTTGCAAAATCTCCATTAATGTTTGATGTGACCTCTCTAACACTCTGTTTGTTTGAGGATGCTAACTTGTTGTATATATGTTCTCAATATGCAGTAATTTACATACCCGTCTTTTAACAATATTGATGGTATTCCATACCTCAGTATAATGTTCTCAACTAGCACCCTCACTACTGTGTCAGCATCTTTCCTTCAATGGATTCAGCTACCATAAACTTCGTCAGGGCATCCTGAAGTGTAAGGATATACTTGTTCCTTTGTCCATGTGGTTGTATGGGCCTACTATGTCAATGTCGCATCTTTCAAAAATGTGCTCAAGCATTTTTGTGATCTCCAGAGGCATCTATCTTTTTGTGTTTCCTAGCGAATTTATTCTTTTGTCAACTTTTGCATAGCCGGATATATTCTTCTATATCTTTCTTCACACCTTTCCATACTCACTACTTCTTTACTTGCTCATAGGTTCTTCCTGTGCCTTGGTGTCCTCCGGTGGGAGAATTGTGAAACTTTTAATATTGCAGCTTTTACAGTCACACTTATTTCTTCCGCCTTTCCCGAGTCAGCCATCTCTTGTTTCTGAATATCCCTTTCTATATCCTTGCTATATTTTTCGCCTTCTTGAATAATATCTTTTCCTGTTCTCAAATCAGCTGTTTTGAGTCCTCTGTCCTTGTCAGCCACACCTGCTGCCTGCTTGCATGTGCCTAAAGCCCCACTGTCGTCGCCTGCTGGTGGGTCCCTGACCTGTGCCATGGCTTCAGTTTATGCTGTGTCTTGACCTAGGCTACTGTCATCATATGGTCATACACAAGCCAGCCATCCTGACCTTTCTCACTTGTGAGAATGTGTTGACAACTTGATTTCATTTGCCACTCTTGTACGAGATCTGATTGTCATATTCCTCCAACTTTAACCTAAATTTCATCAATCTAGATGACTGATCTGATATTATAACAACCCATGTTATAGGTTTATGGTCAGTACATATCAGTAACTTTCTTCCAAATACATGTCATTTAAAATATTTCATTGCCCTATCAGTCACACTGTACCCTCTTTCTGCCTTGTTCAGCGTCCCCTAGGCATATACGATACGTTAGTTACTTACGATTTTTTCCTGACTTAAAACTACTCCAGTAGTTGAATTGTTAGCATTCATGGTAATTATGAGGTCCTTTCCAAAGTCTGGCTACTGTAGTATAGGCAGACTGATCAGCTCCTCTTTCAAATGCTGAAAAGCGTTTTCTTGCTTGACACCCCAGGTGTAAGGCACTTCTTTCTTTAATAATTCATGTAGCGGCTTCACAATTTTGCTGAAATTGCCCATAAGACACCAGTAGTATCCCACTGTTGTTGTTGTTGTTGTTGTTGTGGTCTTCACTCCAAAGACTGGTTTTGTGCAGCTCTGTTCTGTGCAAGCCTCTTCATCTCCTTGTAACTACAGCAACCTACATCCTTCTGAATCTACTTAGTGTATTCATCTCTTTGTCTCCCTGTATCATTTTTACACTCCACGCTTCCCACCAATATGAAACTGGTGATCCCTTGATGCCTCAGAATCCTCCTCCTAGTCCAGTTGTACCGCAAATTCCTCTTCTCCTAGTTCTATTCAGTACCTCCTCATTACGTGATCTACCCATCTAATCTTCAGAATTCTTCTGTAGCACCACATTTTGAAGGCTTCTTTTCTCTTCTTGTTTAAACTGTTTATTGTCCATGTTTCATTTCCATACTACACTCCATACAAATACTTCCAGAAAAGACTTCCTGACCCTTAAATCTATACTCGATGCTAACAAATTTCTCTTCTTCAGAAACACTTTCCCTGCCATCACCAGGCTAAATTTTATAGCGTCCTACTTCAACTATCATTAGTTATTTTGCTGCCCAAATAGCAAAACTCCTTTACTACTTTAAGTGTCTCGTTTCGTGATCTAATTTCCCAGCATCACCTGATTTAATTCTACTACATTCCATTATCCTCATTTTGCTTTTGTTGATGTTCATCTTATATCCTCCTTTCAAGACACTGTCCATATTGTTCAACTGTTCTTCCAAGTCCTTTGCTGTCTCTGACAGAATTACAATGTCATCGGCAAACTGCAAGGTTTTTATTTCTTTTACCTGGATTTTAATTCCTACTCCAATTTTTTTCTTTTGTTTCCTTTACTGCTTGCCCAATATACAGATTGAATAACATCAGGAATAGGCTACAACCCTGTCTCACTCCCTTCTCAACTACTATTTACCTTTCGTGCCACTTGACCCTTATGACTGCCTTCTGGTTTCTGTATAAACTGTAAATAGCCTTTCGTCCCCTGTATTTTACACTTGCCACCTTCAGAATTTGAAAGAGAGTATTCCAGTCAACATTGTCAAAAGCTTTCTTTTAGTCTACAAATGCTAGAAATATACGTTTGCCTTTCCCTAACCTATCCTCTATGATAAGTCGTAAGGTCAGTATTGCCTTGCGTGTTCCTACATTTCTGTGGAATCCAAACTGATCTTCCCCAAGGTCAGCTTCAACCAGTTTTTCCATTCGTCTGTAAAGAATTTGTGTTAGTATTTTGTTACTGTGACTTATTAAGCTGATAGTTCAGTAATTTTCACACCTATCTATCAGCACCTGCTTTTTTTGGAGTTTGGAATCATTATATTCTTCTTGAACTTCAGGGGTATTTTGCCTCTCTCATACATCTTGCTCACCAGATGGAAGAGTTTTGTCATGGCTGGCTCTCCCAAGGCTATCAGTAGTTCTAACGGAATGTTTACTCCCGGTGCCTTGTTTTAACTTAGATATTTCAGTATTCTGTCAAATTCTTCACACAGTATCATATCTCCCATCTCATCTTCATCTAAATCCTTTTCCATTTCCATAATATTGCCCTGAAGTACGTAACCCTTGTATAGACCCTCTATATACTACTTCCACCTTCCTGCTATCCCTTTTCTGCTTAGGACTGGTTTTCCATCTGAACTCTTGATATTCATTCAGGTGCTTCTCTTTTCTCCAAAGGTCTCCTTAGTTTTCCTGTAGACAGTTATATGTCTTATCCCCTAGTAACATATGCTTCTACTTCCTTACATTTGTTCTCTAGTTATTCCCACTTATCCATTTCACACTTCCTGTTGATCTCATTTTTGAGACATTTGTATTCCTTTTCACCTGCTTCATTTACTGCATTTCTATATAGTATTTTCGCCATTTATCATTTAAACTCAATATCTCTTGTGTTGTCCAAGGATTTCTACTAGCCCTCATCTTTTTACCTACTTGATCGTCTGCTGCCTTCACTATTTCATCTCTCAGAGCTACACATTCTTCTTCTACTTTGTTCCTTTCCCCTGTTCTTGTCAATCATTCCCTAGTGCTCAATCTGAAACTCTCTAGAATCTTTGGTTCTTTCACCTTATCCAGGTCCCACTCCTTAAATCCCTACCTTTTTGCAGTTTCTTCAGTTTTAATCTACAGTTCATAACCAGTAAATTGTGGTTAGAGTCCACATCTGCTACTGGAAATGTCTTAAACAAATACTAACAAAGAGATAGAGGGGCTGGCCAGTACTTACCTCAGCTCAGTACAGCCGATAGATACACACAAAACAAAACCGAAAATTTATGTTCCTAGCTTTCGGAACAAATGTTCCTTCATCAGGGAGGAGAGAGGGGAAAGAAAGGGAAGAAGGGAAAGGAGATTCAGTTACTCACAACCCAGGTCAGATCTTTGGCTTCCCTCTGACAACCATGCCTCCATCCTTGCTACCCTCCCTATTTTCCTCTCCCTGTTGCTTCATAACCTGGGTTGTGAGTAACTGAATCTCCTTTCCCTTCTTCCCTTTCTTTCCCCTCTCTCCTCCCTGATGAAAGAACATTTGTTCCGAAAGCTAGGAACATAAATTTTCGGTTTTGTTTTGTGTGTATCTATCGGCTGTACTGAGCTGAGGTAAGTACTGGCCAGCCCCTCTATCTCTTTGTTAGTATTTGTTTCACATCTCTATATGAGATTTTCCATTAATCACTGGAAATGTCTTACAATTTAAAGCCTGGTTCCTAAATCTCTGTCTTACCATTATATAATCAGCCTGAAACGTTCTGTTATCTCCAGGTCTCTCTCACACTTACAACCTTCTTTCATGATTCTTAAACCAAGTGTTTGCGATGATTAAGTTACGCTCTGTGCAGAATTCTACCAGGTAGCTTCCTCTTTCATTCATTTCCCCCAGTCCATATTCACCTACTACTTTTCCTTCTCTTCCTTTTCCTGCTATCGAATTTCAGTCCCCCATGACTATTAAATTTTCGTCTCCCTTAACTGCCTGAGTAGTTTCTTTTATCTCATCATACGTTTCCACAATCTCCTCCTCACCTGCAGAGCTAGTTGGCATATAAACTTGTGCTGCTGAGTTCGATGTGGACTTTGTGTCTATCTTGTCTACAATAATGCGTGCATAATAGATTATCCGCATTCCTATGTTTTTTATTCATTGTTAAACCTGCTCCTGCATTATCCCTATTTGATTTTATATTTATAACCCTGTATTCACCTGATCAGAAGTCCTCTTCCTCCTGCCACCAAAATTCAATAATTCTCACTATATCTAACTTTAACTTATCTATTTTTGTTTTTTCCTAACCTGTGTACCTGATATAGGGATCTGACATTCCACACTCCGATCCATAGAATGCCAGTTTTGTTTCTCCTGATAATGATGTCCTCCTGAGTAGTCCCCACTGGAGATCTGAATGGTGTACTATTTTACCTCTGGAATATTTGTACCCAAGAGGATGCGATCATCATTTAACCATACAGTAAAGCTGCACACCCTCAGGAAAAATTATGGCTGTAGTTTCCTTTTGCTTTCAGCCATTTGCAGTACCAGCACAGCAATGCTGTTTTGGTTGATGTTACAAAACCAGTACAATCGATCACCCAGACTGTTGCCCTTGCAACTCCTGAAAGGGCTGCTGTCCCTCTTCAGTAATGACATGTTTGTCTGGCTTCTCAACAGGTACCTCTCAGTTGTGGTTGTACCTATAGTATGACTGTCTGTATCACTGAGGCACATAAGCCTCCCTACCAATGGCAAGGTTCATGGTTGATGGGGAGGGGGGGAGAGGGTCCCCACAAGGGCTAAATACACCATTAATTGCTTCTTCATTATTGTGGACTATGGATACTCCTTTATCACCTTGAGCATCTGTGGATCTGGCTTCAAGCCTTGAGCCGATAAAATATGACCCAAATAGTACAATTCCTTCCATAAAAACTCACACTTGTCCACTTGTAGCTTTAAATTGTGGATTCTAAGCCTTTTGAATACCTCTGTCAACCATATATTATGTTCCTCTGAGGAGGAGCCAAAAATTACCACGTCATCCAAATTGATGAACAATAGTCGCCTTATAGCCATCTCAAAATGAATTTCATTAACTTCTGAAATATACTAAGAGCTGCTTTAAGAACAATGGGCATTCGTTTGTACTTGTAATGCCTGTGTGGCATATTGAAAACCGTCTTTTCTCTATCCTATTCATACTTTGACTTTTCTAGACCATCAAGAATTTCATCTATTCTTGGCAATGGGTACACTGAATTTAAGGAGATCTCATTAAGTCACCTCTAGTTCATGATTATTCGCCACTTTTGCTATCCACTGGCATCCATCTTTTTCAGAATTAAAATCAAGGGAAAATTTGAACCACTTTCATTTGGTACTATAATGTCATCCTCTAACAAGTCTCAGTTTCCTGCTGGAGCTCATCCTTTTGTACATGCAGTATTCTGTAGGGTCGCCAACATATCATCCTACCTTCTGATTCTAGTAGCAGCTTAATTTCGTGCCTGATACTATAAGATAACGTGTTTCCAGACAGGAGGAAAATGTCGCTGTACATGGTGCATAACTCTGATTGCTGCCTTTCTTCCACATTTAAATGATTTTCTAGATATTCTCCTGTAGTACACTAATTCTTGATTTCAGTTGTGGCTTGTATTTACTGACATGGTTCACACTGAACAATAGCCACAACAATGTCTGCTCTGAAGTTGCTGCTGCTACCACCTGTGGGCAGTTCACTGGCACAGTCTCATCTGTAGTGTTCAACACACTCGTTAGGCATTTTCCTGATTCCACTTTTACTAATGCCTCAGGTAAACACACATCCTTTGTTATTTCCTGTTTCAGAATGATAGCCTCCCTCATTCCAGTCATCTCTATTTTTATTTAGCAAGCCTGTTCCTCCTAGGGTCCTATTGTTAGTGCTGAAACAATATATTTGTGATCTCTTTCTTTTTGTCTGGCATTACCTGTTGCCTGCCTCTGTTGTGTTCTGGCAGTTAATGAGTTTTTGTCACTATTCGCTCTTGCCTTTCCATACGTTTCTCGCTTTGTGCTTAAGTCTCTCTCGCAGGAGCCTTCCATTTTGTTTGAATGTACTGTGCAGAGCTCACCCGTGCTCTGTCTTTACCTCCTTACACACCTTTCACTTCATGTCTAAGGTTTTTCTGAAAGAGCCTTCTCTTTCTTGTACCAGCACAAGCGTATTAGCAAGTTTCCGACTTCTTATACCACTCTGCACTGGGTGGAGCTTACACTCTTGCTCCATCTTCATTCTGATCTGTTCCCCTCGGATCCACAGGGTTCCAGTGGCATTACTGATTATGACTCCATGTTCTTTGAGAAGGTTTCAGCCCACCAGTCCATCAAATGGGAGATTCACACCTCCCACAATTGTTTCTCATTAGTAATTCAAGAGTTACAGTTCTGTTTGCCCTAGCAAATATATTAACAGTTCCCCGAATCCTAATACATTTGGACAGATTATAGTTTCCACCATTTCTCAAACTACTTCTTCGAAACAGGCTAATCTGCTCACCACTCTCCATGAGAAACCTCAGGCAATTAGTCATGCCATGCTGACACTCCAATTGTATAAACTCATTTTCGCCTTCACAGTTGATTGTTAATATCTTTCCAGGTAAGGTGTGATGTGACTGCTTTATTATGCCATTATTTAGTTTTCCTGGCTTTTACTTCTCCTATGTGCATTCTGTGCATGCAAAACATTTTCTGGGCTGTCTCTCACTTAATGACTATTTCATTTGCATTTTAAACATGTTACGGACTGCAGATGCACACATCAGCCTCTGTGGCTCGGCAAATTACATTGTGTGCACCTCATTACTCATTTTTGGTCCATTTCACTACCTTTCATATTCTTTTATCTGCATGACACTATAACACCATATGCCCATGTTTCCCACATGTGAAACACAATGTGGCTTTCTTCTCAGTTCGTGGAATTACACCACCACCTTGGGTGATAATCTTTTCTTGGGCTGAGGCTATCACACTCTCCTCTGTCAAAGCTGTCCCCGTAACCTCTTTTAATGTTAGGTGCTCTCCTCACACATGCACTATTGTCTTTATCCAGTTGTCATAAATCCCTTGGATAACCACTGCTCAGCTTAATTACCAAATGAGAACATTGCAGGAGTCACAGTTGTGTGTGACAGGCTGGGATGTGGGAGATAAGACAGGTTTGTGTGATCTTGTTGCGATGACAGACATCTCGCCCAGGGCCGCACCATGCTTTTCTTCAATGCTAGGTCTTCGTAGACATTTTGGAAGAGCCCATGAATTTCTACAGTGCTCCGGTTTTCTTCGAAAGATGTCATTTTGGAGGCTACATTAGCACTGCCACCTATCAGAACTTCATGAAAATATGGGGGCTGACGCAGTACTATTCCATATTGTTCCACAACAGATTCTGCATTTTTTAAACTCAAATTGGTTGAGAAAAAAAGTTGCTGCATTACTTATTGAATGCCCCTCATACTTCCACATATGTTCCATTCATTTCCCATAGAGTATTTAGGCGATAATCAACTTCTCTTCACATTTTTGCCAACCTTCCTCCTGTCACCACTTCTGCAGCATCTTGTATTCATGCCATAAGAGTTTGAACAGCATGTATTGGTGAAGTGAACACTTTATGCCTAATGTAACCAAACAAAAAATTGCCAGGAGATATTATGTCTGCTGAACATGATGGCCATGACATTGGACTGTCTCTGGTGATGAGGTAACTGAGGTGCAACAAAAAGTTCAGACATGTCTGCATAAACTATTGCCATCCTGTTAAGTTCAGAGAAAAAACAAAAGGTCCAGTAACTGTGTTATGCATTAAGCCACACCACACATTCACTTTTGGACTACCTGTCATCTGTTGTGCCATAAGCTCTATGACTGACAGATCCATAAATTATGCCTGTTTACTTTATTAAGGTAGTTGTCTGCATAGATTTGTTCCAACATGTTCCTAGAAAATCATTATATTTACTGCTATTATCTGGCTACAAAGCTTGCAGCAGTTGCACTTAATGTGTGTGGAAATGCAGCTGTGCTCTGAGGTGTGCCCGATTCTCTCGAAGCACGGCACATTGATTTCTGCAGACTGTGTTGAAATGCTGTGTGCACAGCATCAATAGAGTGATTACTCATTTCAGGTCTGCTGCTTCTTGTCTTGCCACCAACACTGCCAATCTCTTTAAATTTTTCATACAACTTTTTGTTTCTCTTCACATCTGGTTTATTCCAAGCATGATCATATCACAGCTGTTGCTGAACTCCAGTAAGTGACCACGTTTCATGAAACTGCAAGACACATTGTATTTTCTGTTGGATAGGCACAATTGTAACAGTAGCAGTCCTAAATTACATGATATGCAACAAAAGAAAGAGAGAGAAAATAAATCAGATGCTGCCAGAGCAAGTGTAGATGTGCACTCATAAAACTTTCGTGAGTTAGTCTTAAAAAAATTACTGTCTGTAACAAGCTGCATGTCTGTGTATATCATAGCTCCGCAGAAATAATTTTTTGTCTTCAGAGATACACTACTGGCCATTAAAATTGCTACACCAAGAAGAAATGCAGATGATAAACGGGTATTCATTGGACAAATATATTATACTAGAACTGACATGTGATTACATTTTCATGCAATTTGGGTGCATAGATCCTGAGAAATCAGTACCCAGAACAACCACCTCTGGCCGTAATAACGGCCTTGATACGCCTGGGCATTGAGTCAAACAGAGCTTGGATGGCGTGTACAGGTACAGCTGCCCATCCAGCTTCAACACGATACCACAGTTCATCAAGAGTAGTGACTGGCGTATTGTGATGAGCCAGTTGCTCGGCCACCATTGACCATACGTTTTCAATTGGTGAGAGATCTGGAGAGTGTGCTGGCCAGGGCAGCAGTCGAATATTTTTTGTATCCAGAAAGGCCCGTACAGGACCTGCAACATGTGATCATGCATTATCCTGCTGAAATGTAGGGTTTCGCAGGGATCGAATGAAGGGTAGAGCCACGGGTCGTAACACATCTGAAATGTAACGTCTACTGTTCAAAGTGCTGTCAATGCGAACAAGAGGTGACCGAGATGTGTAACCAGTGGCACCCCACACCATCACGCCAGGTGATACGCCAGTATGGCAATGACGAATACACGCTTCCAATGTGCGTTCACTGCGATGTCGCCAAACATGGATGCGACCATCATGATGCTGTAAACGAAACCTTTATTCATCCGAAAAAATGAAGTTTTGCTATTCGTGCACACAGGTTCGTTGTTGAGTACACCATCACAGGCGCTCCTGTCTGTGATGCAGCATCAAGGTTAACCGCAGCCATGGTCTCCATGCTGATAGTCCATGCTGCTGCAAACATCGTCGAACTGTTCGTGCAGATAGTTGTTGTCTTGCAAATGCCCCCATCTGTTGACTCAGGGATCGAGATGTGGCTGCACGATCCGTTACAGCCATGCAGATAAGATGCCTGTCATCTTAACTGCTAGTGATACGAGGCCGTTGGGATCCAACACGGCGTTCCGTATTACACTGATGGACCCACCAATTCCATATTCTGCTAACAGTCATTGGATCTCGACCAACGTGAGCAGCAGTGTCACGATACGATAAACCACAATCGCGATAGGCTACAATCCGACCTTTATCAAAGTCGGAAACGTGATGATACGCATTTCTCCTCCTTACACGAAGCATCACAACAATGTTTCACCAGGCAACGCCGGTCAACTGCTGTTTGTGTATGAGAAATCGGTTGGAAACTTTCCTCATGTCAGCACGTTGTAGGTGTCACCACCAGCGCCAATCTTGTGTGAATGCTCTGAAAAGATAACCATTTGCATATCGCAGCATCTTCTTCTTGTCGGTTAAATTTCGCGTCTGTAGCACGTCATCTTCGTGGTGTAGCAATTTTAATGGCCAGTAGTGTAGATATGATGACTTAGTCTGTATATAGGCCAAAACATTTGATCGCTATTCACCACAAGATTGAGTGCCACATAGTGGCACTCTGTGCGTATAATGCAATAAGGAAATCATGTAAGTGAAGCATATACAAATGGGGAATCATTCTTGTGATTATATAGGCCACAAATGGGGAAATGCACTGACACAAATAACTTTTACAAAGGGCAGATTTTTGTGGCCTGGTGCCTGGGAAGGAATACCTTGGAAACAGTGAAACTGATCGACTGTTTGCATGCTGCTGTAGTGAGTATCTATGGAAATTGGTTGAAAGATGGTGAAAGTACAAATAGGTGATAACATGTTGGACATCCATGCTTCATCACAACTTGTTGAGGTTGGAGGCTTGCTTGGTGTCTAAAGCAGGATGTGATATGTGGCGGAACTGATGACAAGTAAAAATCTGGTGAAAGCTTAAGTGTTTCAAGGCATACTGTACATTGCACGTTCCTCAACCGGGAGCTCCATGGAAAAATACCACTACATGTTCCTATACTAATCCAACAACAGTGTGAATCATAATCAGATGCACAATTACTACTGTGGGCTATGTGAATATTATTGTAGACCAACTGCATCTCTTCATTATGAATTTCTCCTCTATTGGTGATAGGATCTTCCAGCAAGATAAGTCACAAGGCCTGAATTGCGCAAGACTGGTTTGAGGAATATGATAATGAACTCACATTTGGCCACCAAATTTGTCTGATCTGAACTTTATGGAATACATCTGTGAAGCTATTCGACACCAGCTCCATGCCTGCAAACCACTGATCTATAATTTATGAAAAACTTGTGACCTGTGCATTGACATCTTGTGCTACATACCTCCTGAGGCCTACCATGGACTTGCCAAATTCATATCACACAGAATCATTGCTGTATTGCATTAAAAACGTAGACCAACCATCTGCTACTAAGCACGCGGTCCTACTTCTGCACGGTATCTGCAAAATCAATACCTTGTGGATTTCCCTTGATACAAGCATTTCTGTTTATTTTCCTCAAACAGATTTTGTAATACTTGTCATCATCAGTGGATTTGAATTCATTCTATAACCAACAAAATATAGAATTGTTACATAATAGAATATGTTAATTTTTAAATGTGGTTGTGAATTAGTTTTATCTGATGTTCAGTACAGTATATTTTACTTTTTTGTTCCATTTGTTATGTGGAACATATGCAAGCATAACGTGTATTCGCAACAACAGATGACACACTGACTGCTGGTAGTAACGCAGAATGTGCTGTGAAATCAGTTGTGGTGAGCATCGGGCAAGATGGTAGCAATCCATGTGAAGCAGCACACTGTACCAGGACATCCTCCTCTAGCATTACTTTTGTTCAACAGTAGTTGTTGATTGTGGTATTATTTTTGAATTTTGGACATGTCAGTATTATCACAGTCGCATTTCTGAAAACTTTCATATAATTTTGTATACATTATGTTATCTTTCAAGCTAAAATTAATGAAAAGGAACTACTTTATAAAATATTTTAGTTTTGATGATGTAATCGATAAGTACTAGTTCTGAATGAACATTTAAAAGTTTTTTTAGAAACATTTGAAATTTGAATTGTTTGCGCACTTAACATTTATATTATTAATTAAATCGTATACTGTTTTCTGTGTATGTTTCTGGATTCATTTATGAAATAATAATCAAAATTAATCATGTAATGAAAATTAGTAGGAATTCATTTGTGAAGAAAAATTGTAAACCCTTTGAAATATTGTTATTTCTGCAGAGTGTGAGAGTTGTAAGCTCGCTTCTGATGTGATTGGACATATTTTTGTATAATGGGTGTGAACAATGTAATTTCAGCTTTGTTAATGTGAAAAATCAAAATACTGTATGATATATTAAAATGCAAGAAAATCAGAGGAAAATATATTTATGTAAAAAAATTCTGCAACAACAGTCTTCCAATTTAATTCTTCAAGTTTTCCCTGTGAGGCATTGTCATGTGGATTAATCAAGTTTCTGCCAGTTATTCATGTCTTTCCTGCACAATATTTCAACTGTGTGACTCGCAGTCTTCTTCAGGTGCTGTCTGACACTGGTTCTATTGTGGAACGAGTCTGGTATTTATGCTTACGTTGCGCTAGGTGTACTCTCTGTGGTCTGCGCTGTGTATGGCGCTCTGTCCAAGGTGTGTGCCGACCAATTGCAATGGCTGTAGTGTTTTCTTCTAGCCACAGCTGTTGTAAATGCTGCGAGTGTACATTTTGGTTATTATCTGTTGTCAATATAGCTGAATTAAGTTCTGAATGGTGTCCAAGATGTGCTAGACATTTTATCTACCGATTGTCATCATTTGAGTCCTGTGAAGTAGGACATTCTGTTACCGTGCTGTGTCATGTTAGGCATTCCGTCCTAAATTCTTGCCCCCCCGCCCCCCCAGTAGCAGCTGCAGTGTTATTTTCAGGCCGATTGTGTTCAAATTGTCGCTGAAGACTCATAAGAATGTTCTCAGATACTTTGTTGTCTGAGGTGCCATTTCACATACATCCTTTGTTACATATACTTTGCTGTTATCTCTAATTCCATCTTTATACTTGTGTCCCTTGGCATCTGGATGTTGCCTATGTTGCATCTTCAGAAGATCGAGTGCTGCAAGCTGAGCTCAGCTGGAAACCGGTGTCCCAGTTAATGAGATTCTCCGAAACCTTAATCTCAATAGATTCTTTGATGATGCTGTTCCAGTGTCTCGATGGACCTCATTATACTTCATAGAATGATTGAGTTCTAAACAGTGCTCAGAAATCACTGACGTGGTTGCCTGTCTCAGTCTGGCATGTCGTTGGTGCTCTTTGCACCTGATGTTAATGGTCCTGGTCATCTGGCTGATGTATGCCATACCACATTCACATGGTACATAGTAAACACGCAGTTTCTGTAGATACAGGTCATCCTTCACATTCCCAAGGAGAGCCTTAATCTTGGTGGGTTGATGGGACACGCTTTTAATGTTATGTTTGCAGAGAATTCTGCTGATTTTGGCAGATATCAGCCCAACATATGACAAATGTGCTACCTTTTGTCTATCTTCATCTATCTCTTCAGAAATCTCTCGTGGGGAAACAGCACAGTGCCTTTTGAACATCTCGAGTGGAGTACCCATTTTTGTAGAACATGGTTTGTAGATGTTCTATCTCCATTGTCAAATTATCCAGATCTGACAGAGTTCATGCCCGGGGAACCAGTGTTCTGAGTACACCATTTTTCTGTGCTGGGTGGTGACAACTTCTGGCTTGCAGGTACAAGTCGGTGGAGTGGGTTTTCAGTACACACCGTGACTGAAGGTACCATCTCCCTTCCTCCTAACTAATACATATAGGAAAGGTAGTAGTCCACCCTTCTCCAGTTATGTGGTGAATTTAATGTTAGGATGGCGTGAGTTTAGGTGGTCCAAGAAAACATCGAGCTTTTCCCTCCTGTGGGGCCATATGACAAAGGTGTCATCCACGTATCTAAAAACTCATTTCGGCTGATCTAGGGCTGACGTAAGTGTGTCTTCTTCAAATCTTTCCATAAAGAGAGTGGCCGCCACCAGTGAGAGTGGGCTGCCCATTGCCACACCTTCCATTTGCTCATAGAATTGACCCACATACAGGAAGTACATTGAAGTCAGTGTGTGTCTGAAGAAGTCCAGGAGTGCACCGTCGAACAATGAGCTCAAGTGAATCATTCAGTGGTACGGAGGTGAACAGGGAGACCACATCAAAACTAACCATAATGGCAGATTCCAAGATCTGTAGCTGCCTGAGGCGTTGTAGGAAATCCTCAGAGTTGCGAATGTGATGAGCACACTTCCCCACATATGGTGAGAGCATCTTCTTAAGGTGCTGAGCAGTGAGGTAGTTTGCTGCACCAGTATTGCTGACTATTGGACGTAGAGGAACCCCTTCCTTGTGCACCTTAGGCAGGCCATAAAATCTGGTGGTACTGGTGCTCTACCCCTCAGCTGCTTAATGGTCTTTTCTGGAAGGCCCGTTTTCTTTAGAAGAGCACTGGTCTTCTTATCCACCTTGTCTGTGTGGTCCCTTTTATTGGTCTGTATACTGGGGCATCTAAAAGTTGTCACACATTACTTTCATAATCTGCCTTCTGTAGACAACTGTTGCATTCCCCTTATCTGCTGGCAACACCACAATGTTGACATCTTCTCAGAGTTGTTTGAGGGCCAACCTCTCATCATCGGAGATGTTGGATTTGGGCAGCTTGGTTTTAGTGAGCACCCTACACGTCTCTCATCGGACTTCTTCAGCGTCACTGGCAGGAAGTTTCAGGGCTGCCTGCTCCACTGCACTGATGAAGGCTGCAACAGGAACATTTCTGGGTGTAACTTCAAAATTGAGACCCTTGCTCAATACTTTCAAGGTGGTCACGTCCAATTCCTTCTCCTCAGGTTGACAACAGTGTGAACGTCTTTGTTCTGCTGTACCTTGTTGTTAAGCCGTTCAAACTTGGCTAGTTGACAGGACACCAATTTCTTCCTCGTTCACTCTTCTAGGGACCAGGAGGTCCCATCAACTCAGTCCCAGTCTTGTCTGATTAGAAAATTTGCTATAATAATGTGTAGAGCCAGCAACTCTCTGGACGTCACAAGAAGTCGGTCGCGCATGTCACGTACTCTCTCCCTGACCGATGCTAAGCTCACTCAATGTTTACTTCTGTTGGCCACTCTCAAATTGACGTGATGGAGCATCAAGGATGCCACAGGAAATTTTCACTGGCTGGCCACTTACATAAAATATGGGCAAGCCAGTCATCCTGAGAACAAATTAAGAGTCTCTCTCTAAAATCATATTTGCTCCCCATAGAGTCTTCTAATGTAATTCTTCAAGCTTTCCCAACAAGTTGTTGTCATATGGATTAATTGGGTTTCTGCCTGTTATTCGCAGCTTTCCTACACCATATTTCAACTGCGTGACTCGCAGTCTTCTTTCAAGCTGTCTGACACTGCACCCTGTTTCCCCACGAGATACAAGAAGAAAATGGTTGCACATTTGCCATATGTTGGGCCGATATCTGCCAAAATCAGCAGAATTCTCCACAAACATAACATTAAAAGTGTGTTCCATCCAAACACCAAGATTAAGGCTCTCCTAGGGAGTGTGAAGGATGACCTGCATCTACAGAAACTGTGCGTTTACTACATACCATGTGAATGTGGTATGACATACATCACCCATACTACTAGAACCATTGACATCAGGTGCAAAGAGCACAAAGGCACACCAGACTGAGACAGGCAACCAAGTCAGTGATTGCTGAGCATTGTTTAGAACTCAATCATTCTATGAAGTATAATGATGCGAAGATTTTAACTCAAACATCGAGATAGTGGGACAGCGTCATCAAAGAATCTATTGACATAAAGGTTGTGGAGAATCTTATTAACAGGGACACCGGTTTCCAGCTGAGTTTGGCTTGGAACTCAGCACTTGATCTTCTGAAGACGCAACATCCAGACCCCAAGGGACACAAGTATAAAGATGGAGTTAGAGATAACAGCCCAACCTCAGACAACAGACACAGTATCTGAGGACATTCTTCCGAGTCTTGAGCGACAATTTGAACACAATTGGCCTGAAAATAACAGTGCAGCCACTCTTTGGGGAGGGGGGGGGGGGGGGGGGGGGGGGGGGGGGGGAACTTCAGATGGACCTCCTAACACAACACAGCATGGTAACAAAATGTCCTAATTCACAGGACTCAAATGATGACAATTGGAAGATGGAATGTCTAGCACAGCTTGGACGCCATTTAAAACTCAATTCAGCTATATTTACAATAGATAGTAACCACAAACTAAGCAAATAGCGTTTGGAACAGCTGCGGCTAGAAGAAAATGCTACAGCCATTGATGTTGGCCGGCGCACACCGTGGACAGAGCGCCAGACGCAGCGCGGACACCAGAGAACGCCTTGCGCAATGTAGGCATAAATACTGGACTCATTCCATGCTGGAATCAGTATCAGGCAGCACCCAAAACCCAATTAATCCACATGACAACAATCTTCCAGTTTATTTAGTTCAAATCAAACTTGTGAACCTGATGTTAGATTTGCAGCTTCAAGAACAGACACTTGGACAAGAAGAACTGGAGTCACCTCAATATGGCAAGCTAAGTAAACTTGAAAGTTTACTGTAATCTTCACTCCTCTCAAATCTTCATAAAAGACTTTGCTTATTAATGACCTGGATGGGCATTGTTTAATGTGGACAATAGATGGAAAAAGAAAGCGGGGGAAGATTACGATTGGGGGCATCATCCATGATTAGTTGATTAATAATGTTTTGTCTGTTGCAGAAATTGTTTTATCTTGTAAATTTTTGAAATTTATGTATGAATAAATTTTTGATCAAATGGAGCAAAACTGAAGGCTGCCAAACAAAGGATCTTTACACCAACAGCGATGATGCACAACCAATAATGATGGACCAGATCTAATGGAAGTCAGGAGGACTTTGCAGCTACAACCAGCGACATCAAAAAGGAAAGATAAGTACAACTTTTCATGAAGTTACTTTGTTTATGGACTTGTGTGATTGTTAACAAAGTGAACAGGGATGAAAGCAAAAGTGAGATAGAATTGTAAGTTGCAGGCTCCAGTCAGGACATGTTTGAGCCAAGTGAAATCATAGACAGTAAAGAAACAGTAAAGACTGATGTTTTGCAGTTAATTTTGGCAAAACTAGAGGAAATGAAGATACATAACAGTAGCAAATGTAGTGCAGTTAATTACCAGTTAACTGAAATAAGAACAGATAACAATAGCAAATTTACTTTGTCTCAAAGACAATTAAATGACTGAATACAATAGTACAATGGGCAGGGTACAAAATTGGATAGGTCAACTTAGTAATCAAGTTTCAGAGTTAAAAATGGGTTGTCAGAGGGGTTAAAAAGTGCGAATGAAAAAGTTGATGCTTTAGGAAATAAATTTATTCTTTTAGAAAATTAGTCTGTAGCTGAGTCAGCGAAACAATTAAAGAATGTTGATGCCATCAGAGTTGAACAGAAGACCATAGTGGAAAAACTGTGAGAGTTGGTAGCTACCACCCAACAAAATGTTGCCAATTAAACAAAAAAATTTAAATGTGGAAAACAATATGCAAACTAATGTAACTGTCTTAGATAAAAAAATTTCATCAGTTCTGAAAAGTTGTATTAGCAAAAATCTGTCCACAAACAATGGTATTGCATGGTCCAACACTCCTATCAAAAGTTTTCCATCAGATAATTTACATCCAGGGGATTTTCCACACTACTGCAGAGAGAGGAATGACAATCAAAAAATTAAATTTGTTAAAAGATATCTTGAAGGTGAATCTCTGTCATGGATAAATTTAAATTTAAGTCAGTAGGACATATCAGAGTTCCGAGAAATGATTTTTAAATAAATTTTGTTTGGAAGCAGAATGGGGGAGAATCAAAACTGAATATTTGAATGGTCCTAATTATAGGAATAGGGCAGCAGTTTGAAAGAGTTTTGTAAGAACCAACTTAAAAAATTAACACATCTTGACAAACCTCTGGACGAAATGACCTTGATTGATGCACTTAAAAGGAGATTACCAGAAAGATTTCAGTGGGATTTGGTACGTGGGCCTGACAATTGTCTTGAACAGTTTTTACAATTTGTTGACAGGCTGGACAGGGCAGTTGAAAGAAGTATGTACCATAATAATAGGAATGATAGAAACCACAATGGGAGTAATCACAGAAACAAAGATAATGGTAACTTCATCAGGATCAAAGTGACAATAGAGAGAGAAATTCTGAACAACAGCAGGATAGGAATAATGGGAATAACCATGGACATTTTAATAGAAAAAACAATCTCAGAAGTAACTACTCAGGAAACGACAGTTCGCTTCAATGAAAGTCCACAGTTTTTGGGGTGAGGAAATAAAGAAGCACAAGGCCCCTAAGTTACACTTTCAATTAGGCAGTAATAACAGTGTTAATGATTTGGCAGATGTATATGTATCAGAAATTAAACAGAAGGAATATCAGATTTCTCATTTATGTCTTGATCAAAAGAAAGTTGTTGATGTATGCAAATCAGGTGATGACTGTATTTGAACTGAACTAGGTGGTGTTTTTGATGAAGATGTGAATGAGAGCTGTGAAGTAACAGAGATTAGTAAGTCCAAGACTGGTGGCTTATTGTAAATGAATATAGGTGAGGTAAGCAACTTTGATGGAGATGAGACTTGTGCTGTCAGTGATCTTGTTGATGAAGTAATTTTGGAGGAAGATGATGATGATGATGATGATGATGATGATGATGATGAGTATCGGGTATTTGTGGAGTTTAAGAATAATGAAGTTTCAGAGTTATTTGTAAATGAAGTTGACAACACAGGTAAGGTGAGTGATGTATGGAATGCCAGTCCATTCAAAACAGTTTTTCGTTAATGTCATGCAAAGTAATGATCCAAACAGTGAAGGGGAAGTATCTTCAAGCCTGGAGAATAAAGGTGGAAACTTTTTGAAGTTTGTTTGGGACCAGATTGATGATAATTTAAATAAAGGTGCATTCTGGAATAAGTTAGCTGTGATTATCAGAATTTGTTTCCCAATTAGTGGAATGAAGTGAAAGAGAATCTAAGCAGGAAATGTAATTTTGACAGTCTTTTATGTTTTTTCTGTTACAAATGATGTTATTTGTGCCATGGAATCTATTCATAGTGTTCAATCTTTACCTGACAACATGAGTAATGAAAGATATGTTATGATACCTGTAAAGTTGATAAAGTCTTGCAAAGACAGTGTAGATGGAGCATTTGATGAAACTGAAAGTAATATTTTGCATGAAGTGTCTGACAACAGAGAGGTTGATTCAGATTTGGGGTGTCCTTACATTAAAATTAAGACTGATCAGTGAAAAGGCAACTGTTTGATTGACACAGGTAGCCCAATATGTGGTATATCTGAACAATGTAGAGATAAGATCAAGTATAGTAAGAATTTTGTGCAAATACCCATTGTAGGTGTAAAGATAAGAGGAGTTACAGGATACAACGTGAAAGCTAGACAGGAAGTTGCCTATCCATTGCAGTGTGTGATGAGAAATCTAGGGAGGAAACTTAAAGATGTAGGTGGATCTACTCCCATGCTCCTGTGTGGCTGCACCCTTGTTGGTCCAGTCTTTGACAGAGATCATAGGTGCTGGGTAATGCACTCAAGCATCTGTCAACTACATCAGTCTTGTGACTGAAATTTGTAAATTGTTAGCCAAGAAATTATCCTATATGCACAATTCTTGTATTTATATAAATTTCAAGGAACTTTTTGTGTATAAAAGAAGTCACTGCTATGGACAGTGTCATTCCAGATAAATGTATGTTTTTTTCAAGTAGGGGGATTAACCTCCCAATACATTGTGTATCTTTATCTTGTCAGACTTGGTTATAATGTTGTGTTAGGTTGATGTTCTATGACTGATGATTTGTTATGTTCAACACACAAATGTGAAACTTAAAAGTTTCAGGAGGATGTTATATGAACCAAGCTGTAAATAATTATCAGAATCTGATAAAATTGGGCACTGTTAGGTTAGTAGTCATACATTTCAATGAATTTTCTTATCTTAACACTTAGTATCTATTTTTTTATCAATTGTAAATGAATCTTCTAGGTTTCTATGTATGAAGGTTAATATGCATGAACAATTAGCAAATAGTGTGGAAGACATTTACATTTGTGATCATAAATAGACTGTATAACAAGATGTGTATGTTGATTTTGCCATTTCACTACTCAGGTTTCACACTTATTTGGACTGTAGTTTTTTGTAATTTTGGAATTCAACTTTGACAATCTGTATTCTATCTTTTGGAATCATTTTGTACACCTCTGGCAAACTTTATAGTAGGTCACAACACATTGTTTCCATACTATGTGAGAGGGAGGTTGTAATGGGACATCCTCCTCTAGCATTACTTTTCCTCAGCAGTAGTTGTTGATACTAGAATTATGTTTCGAATTTTGGACAGATCAGTATTATTTCAGTTGCTTTTCTGAAAACTTTCATATAAATTTATACATAGTATGTTACATTTCGAACTAAAATTTATGAAAAGGAATTACTTTCTAAAATATTTTAGTTTTGATGTTAAAATCGATAAGTACTGTTCTGAATGAATATTTTTATTTTATTTTATTTTATTTTATTTTTTTCAGAAACGTTTGAAATTACGAATTATTTGTGCACTTAATATTTCTATTATTAATTAAGCAATACTGTACTGTTTACTATGTTTGTTTCTGGATTCATTTATGAAATAATAATTGAAATTAATAATATAACGAAAACTAGTAGGAATTCATTTGTTAAGAAAAATTGTAAATGCTTTCGAATATTGTTATTTTCGCAGAGTGTGTGAGTCGTAAGCTTGCTTCTGATGTGATTTGACATATTTTTGTATAATAGGTGCAAACAATGTCATTTCGACTTTGTAATGTGAAAATCAAAATACTGTATGATATACTAAAATGTGAGAAAATCATTGGAATATATATTTACATAAAAAAATTCTGCAATAACCATCTTCCAATTTATTAAGTTCAAACCAACCGTGAGAACCAGATGTTACATTTTCAGCTTCAAGAATTAGACTCCTGGACAAGAAGAACTGAAGTCATCTCAACATGACAAGCAAAGTAAACTTGAAAGTTTATTGTAATCTTCACTCCTCTTAAATCTTCATTAAAGACTTTGCTTATTAATTACTTCGACTGGGCATTGTTTAATGTGGACAATAGATGGAAGAAGAAAGGAGGTGGGAAATTAGAGCACATACATCAAAATAGCTCTTCTCTGAAGGAGAAATGTATGTGAATGTCACAGTGAACTGGTGGAGGCCCGTGAGAATAATACCCTCCCATACCATACAGTAGCATAGTTGATAGGAAAGATTTAGCAAGGATGTGTGGCAACCAGTGATCAGCAATGCTTGGGTCAATCTGTCAGTTTGTGGACTGATGTGGCATGTGTCATCATCGAGCATCTCCTGAGGGAAGACAGATGATGGATGCTACTGGAGTTAGAGATGACAAGTGGTATTTAAAAAAAGCATCATCCACACGATATTGTGGGCAGAGCTGCAGCTGCACAAAACAGCATTGTTGTGTGTACCGCATGAACTCATGTAAGTTCAATGGTGGATGCGATATAGAATGTGCTCCGTCTACTTAGTACACTGGCAACAAATGGTCACCACCTCCTTTCACGAATAATCACCATATATGAATTTTGGGCCAGGGTATGTGAACTGGAACTCAAATGTCAGTCTGTGGTCTGAAGAGTTGGTGGATCACCAATGCAGTAGTAGTCCCATCTGAATTCTTACCCTGTGAAATTGATGGTGATCGTCACATATGATATCATGGGTGTCATTGTGTTTCACTTCATTCCACTTGGCAGAATAAAGATCCCAGAGCACTATAGGAACTTCCTGGTGTGACATGTACAATGTGGTGCATGGGACAAATGTCAGGATCTTGTGGACTGTGTAATCATACTGCCAGCCAGTGCAGAACAACGTAAAGAAGAGTGTATATGGCACCAACTGTGACACTGGTGATGGGAAGATTGGAGCACCCACCATGTTCTCCTGACCATTTGCTCAAAATGTAAAGGAACCACTCTTTGAGTGGGGGTTTGTGACATGGGAGAACATTGCCAATACTGTGTGACAACAGCTGATCTATTCAGACATGGTATGACAAATGGTGACACAGATACTGTTCAGTGCCTCCCACATCATTGGCAGCATGTAGTGAACATTGCAGAATACTACTTTAAGCACCTTTGTATCCAGTTTTGTCATATCAACTGTATGTGTGTTGTACTGTAATCATTTTGCATCATGAAACCAGTATTGTCCTGTACACTATCATAATAAATATGTGAGGCACAATGTCTGCATGGTGTTTTATGTCCACATGTGTGGTTTCCACCTTGTCCTTTCATCTGCATATGTCATATTTTCCAACCGGGCTGGTATCTACAAGAAAAATTGTTGCAATGACTTTTGCCCCCAATCCTCACATATACTGTATTTTATTCAGCTGGAGAAACTTCAGGATAAGGAAATCAGGCGCAACTACATAACAGTGATCTCAGAAAGGTACCAGTTAGTTGAATGTAGTCAATTACAGTCATTGGGAAGTACTAGAAGTGGCTAAAGAATGTCTTGGAACAGTAGTGTGTAAAGGTAGGATGAAGCAAACAGCTTGGTGGAATGACAGTCAAGGCAGCCTGTGAAAGGAAAAAGAAGGCGTATCAAAAATGGCTACATACTAGAACTCAGGTAGACAGAGAAAGTTATGTTGAAGAAAGAAACAAAGTCAAACAGATAATTGCAGCATCCAAGAAGAAATCTTGGGAAGACTTTGGAAACAGGTTGGAGTCTTTGGGTCAAGCTGCTGGAAAACCATTCTGGAGTGTAATTAGCAGTCTTCAAAAGGGAGGTACGAAGGAAAGACAAGTATTTTGGACAGGCCAGGAAAACTGCTGGTAAATCCTGTTGATGCCTTGGGCAGCTGGAGGGAATATTTTGAAGAGTTGCTCAATGTAGGTGAAAATACGATCAGTAATGTTTCAGATTTCGATGTACAATGGGCTAGGAATGATGATGGAAATAGGATCACATTTAAGGAAGTGGAGAATATGGTCAATAGATTGCAGTGCAATAAAGCGGCTGGGGTGGATGAAATTAAGTTGGAACTCATCAAATACAGTGGAATGTCAGTCTTAAATGGCTACACAGGATAATTGAAATGGTGTGGGAGTCGGGACAGGTTCCATCAGACTGAACGAAAGCAGTAATCACACCACTATTTAAACATGGAAACAGAAAAGATTGTAACAACTACAGAGGTATCTCTTTAATCAGTGTTGTGGGTAAAATTTTCTCAGGTATTGTTGAAAGGAAAGTGCGAGTATTAGTTGAGGACAAATTGTTTGAAAATCAGTGTGGGTTTAGGCCTCTTAGAGGTTGTCAGGACCAGATCTTTAGCTTACGGCAAATAATGGAGAAGTGTTACGAGTGGAACAGGGAATTGTATCTATGCTTTATAGATCTAAAAAAGGCATATGACCGGGTTCCTAGGAGGAAGTTATTGTCTGTTCTACAAGATTATGGAATAGGAGGCAAACTTTTGCAAGCAATTAAAGGTCTTTACATAGATAGGCAGGGAGCAGTTAGAGTTGACGGTAAATTGGGTTCATGGTTCAGAGTAGTTTCAGGGGTAAGACAAGGCCGCAACCTGTCTCCACTGTTGTTCATATTATTTATGGATCATATGTTGAAAACAATAAACTGGCTGGGTGAGATTAAGTTATGTGAACACAAAATAAGCAGTCTCACATATGCGGATGACTTAGTTGTGATGGCAGATTCGATTGAAAGTTTGCAAAGTAATATTTCAGAGCTAGATCAGAAATGTAAGGACTATGGTATGAAGATTAGCATCTCCAAAACGAAAGTAATGTCAGTGGGAAAGAGATATAAATGGATTGAGTGCCAAATAGGAGGAACAAAGTTAGAACAGGTGAATGGTTTCAAGTACTTAGGATGCATATTCTCACAGGATGGTAACATAGTGAAAGAACTGGAAGCGAGGTGTAGCAAAGCTAATGCAGTGAGCACTCAGCTACGATCTACTCTCTTCTGCAAGAAGGAAGTCAGTAACAAGACTAAGTTATCTGTGCACCGTTTAATCTTTCGACCAACTTTGTTGTATGGGACCAAAAGCAGAGTGGGTTCAGCTTACCTTATCAATAAGGTTGAGGTTACGGATATGAAAGTAGCTAGGAACAATGGCAGGAGGGTGTCCACAATGAGGAAATCAAAGAAAAACTGGGAATGAACTCTATAGATGTAGCAGTCAGGGTGAACAGGCTTAGATGGTGGGGTCATGTTACACGCATAGGAGAAGCAAGGTTACCCAAGAGACTCATGGGTTCAGCAGTAAAAGGTAGGAGGAGTTGGAGTAGACCAAGGAGAAGGTACCTGGATTCGGTTAAGGATGATTTTGAAGTAATAGGCTTCACATCAGAAGAGGCACCAATGTTAGCACTGAATAGGGGATCATGGAGGAATTGTATAAGGGGTACTATGCTCCAGGCTGAACGCTGAAAGGCATAATGTGTCTTAAATGATGATGATGATGAAGAATGATGATGTTATATATTTCTCATACAGAATGTCGTCAGCAACATTTATGACTGTATGTAACATCTATGGCATGAAATTGTGAATAAAAGAATGCCCAGTTGTGGTGAGCTACCTCTAAAACCAGTTTTAGGGAGAAGAAACAAGGCAGACCCAAAATCCAATATTGATTCACACATTGCGTACTAGCAAGCACTTAACTTAATAAAATTCCTTTTTACTGTGAAACAGTTTCTTCCCTATTTGGCATAGTACTATCTCCCATCACATTGTGTCAAGTCCAGATATAAATATGTATGATTGTCATCAGTGTCTAACAGGAAACCATATACAGGGGTGTACCAAGAAGTAGTGCCTGCAGATTTTTATTCCTTTTTCAATGTCAGTTAAAGTGTTACATGTCATACACATTAATTGGTCAATTTTTCTGCTTTGTTCAGCAAGTTGCAACCCCTCTGCCACCACAAGGCTCTGAATTGTAGCACGTAACCTGGCAGTGTGTAATATAATTATGTTGGTGTGTGAGAAATTCTTAGAAAGCTAAAGGCATGAATTCAGAAAGTTCATCCACATGTAGAGCACCATTTCCTTCAGCATGACAATACCAGACCACACACAAGCATTACGACATCTAAAACAATCCAATGCCTTGGGTTCACTGTCATCAATCATCCTGCCTACAGTTCTGACTTGTCCCATCCAATTTTCATCTATTTGCAAAACTTGAGCACCTTCAATCACTTCACTTTGAACGTGATGAAGCCTTGCAAGGAGAGGTGAGGTTGTGGCTCCATCAACAAAGTCAAACATTCTCAGTGACAGTAGCAACAAACTGGCCTCTCACTGGGAGGAAAGTGTTCATTGCCAGACTGACCACATTGAGAAATAAATATACAGACAAAAAGAATAAAGACATAGAATGTTAATAAAGTGTGTTTTATTTGAAAATCTTTAAGATTTTTCACACATAAAATTTGCAGGAATTACTCTTCAGCACACCCTCGTGTATTGTTTCCTGTTAGTTGCTGTTGACAATCAACTATATTGTACTTATTTGTCATGCATATTTATATCATAAATATCAAAATTTCTGAATGCATACAATTAGTTTTGTTATAACTCTAATAATAATTAAAGAGGACCAAAGTACGCCTTAAAGATAAGATCTATATATGATCGCTGTTCGGAAAGAAAGGAATGATCGATCATCAGGTGGAAACCACAGTGAAAATCAGAACTGTTTTATTTGCAACAGCTAGCTACACCTTCCAGTTACTTCTCTACATAGTCACCATTCTGACTTTGACATCTGTCATAACATTGCACCAACTTTCTAATACTCTTGTCATAGAAGGACTTCTGTGCCTTCCAACAGTTTTCTACACTAGACCACAGCTCATTGTCTGTGCCAAAATGTTGTCTTCATAGCCAGGAGTTCATCTGAGCAGAGACGAAAATCAGAGGGAGCCAAATCTGTGCTGTATGGTGGGTAATCAAACACTTGCCACTGAAAACACTGCTGGAATATTCCCTGCAGTGTGTGGCTAGGAACTGTCATGAAGAAGGAACTGCATGATAGTTGTATTACATGGGTTTGCATGAAATGGGGCGAAATTGCTTGGCAGGCACCCATACTTCGCAAGAGACAACATTTTCAGGGTATCTTTACATGCTCACTGCACACAGAGAACAGTGACGTGACACTATCTACAAACATATGAGAGACATTACCCAATACATCTGTGGAAAGCTTCATTGGGTTTTCACTGTGGTTTCCATTTTGCAATAGCATGTTCCTTACTTTCCGAATATCCCTTGTAAGCTCAAATTTTTCTTTTGTATTTTCATTATTTGTATGACATATTCCTTGGGCTACGTGCGGCACATAATTTGACAACAGATTTCCCTATTGTATGCCTAGTTGGTGAGGAAAATTCTGAACTGACAGACATTATGTGCCTCTCTGAACACTACATAACCACAGGGATGAAGACGTTAGGCATCAGGGATTACTGATTTACATCATTTTCATATAAAGTTAGCAAGGAAAAAGGAGGAGTTGCAACATATGAAAAGGTGTATACAAAGTAAAAAATATTAAATTTTTGTGTTGATCAGAATGTAGGAGATTGTGCTTATGAGTTGTTACTGCAGAATACTTCTCTTATAACTGTAACAGTCTAAAGATCCCCTATAGGAAACTCTCAGATATTTATGAGATTTCTAGACGCATTACTAAGCTACCTGTGAGACAAGAGTAAACAGTTAGTAGTTTGAGGAGATTTCAATGTAGATTTCTTAAAAGATACAGACAGGAAATTATTATGTTTACGGGCTTCAATCTAATTCCAGTACAAACAATCCTGTCAGAGGTACATCTGCAACTGAGCATTACACCAGAGGTTGAAAATACCACTACAGTTGTAAGGTTATTTTATTTAACACACAACTGGTTTCGAGCTCTTATATGCCCATCTTAAGGTGTTGTACTGAAAACAGCAAGAGACAGCAGATAATTTTTACACATCAATACACATTTTAAAAAATCCATAAGTTTAAAAACTGCCAGTCAGGCTTGGTGCTATGAAACCTAAGTCAGTGCCAAAGTGACACCAGATAGTACTACAGAAGACTGCCTGGGTAAAGAAATATGCAAAGAATACCAGGGCACTTACACTTGGTACTGTGACCCCAAGCGCCGCAGTGGACAAGTACAAGATGTGGTGTGCTATCAATGAGCACAGAGCATGAAGTAGCGAATGCGAAGGAGGAAGCAAACTGATAAATCAGAGTGGCAAAAGTACTGCCACCATTACCATGCATAATATACTTTTAACATTTTTCGTGTGACTTTCTATGTAGTGTTTCTTTTTTTTTTCATTCTTCATTTTAAATGTAAATCACTAATTCAAATTTTGAATGGCCAAGCTAGTGGCTCTGCATTCTGCTTCCCATCAACAGGTGGCAGTACTTTTGCCACTCTGGTTTACCAGTTTGCTTCCTCCTTCATGTCTCCTCCTCCATGCTCTGCTGGTAGCACACCACATCTTGTACTTGTCCACCACGGCACTTGGGGTCACAGCACCAAGTGTAAATGTCCTGGTATTCTCTGCATATTTTTTTATCCAGGCAGTCCTCTGTAGTACTCTCTGGTGTTCCTTTGGCATTAATTTATGTTTCACAGCACTTAGCCCGACTGGCAGTTTTTAAATTTATAGATTTTTTCTTTTGTTTTTTTATGTGTATTGCTGCATGTAAAAATTATCTTCCGTCTCTTGCTGTTTTCAGTACAACATCTGAAGATGGGTATACAAGAGCCCAAAACCAGTTCTGTGTTAAATAAAAGAACCTTACAACTGTAGCAGTATTTTCAACCTCTGGGTTAATTTCAGTAGTCAGTTTTCCAATTCATGTGCAGCAAAATAGTAGGACACTGACTGATAACATTTTTATAGGCAGTGTTCAGGCTGAAACAATTAGTGAGTACCCAGCTGCTAATGGACTGTCTGATCATGATGCAAAATTAATGGAAATAAACAATATAGCACCTTACAACCCTGATGTGGGTTCATACAAAGTAATGAGGCTTATTAATGACAACAGTATACAGTGCTTTAAGAGTAAGCTAAAAGGGGTTGTATGAGATGAATTGTATATATAACGGGAAGATAATGTCAAATTCAGTTTATTCCATAGTAAATTTGTGTCAAGTCGCTTTCTTAAAAATTATATGGAAGATACATTAAGAGAAAAACAAAAGCAACTAAGCCATGTATAACTATCGGAATTAAAATCTCATGTAAGAGGAAGAAGGAAATTTATAATAAAGCCAGAGTAAGTCAACATCTGACATTACTTGGACATGTAATGTAACAAACTGAGACTGTGTATTATCTGCATTAAGCACTGTAGTGTACGTAAGACTACTAATTGTTGATGTTACAAACCAGAGAGATTATTGAATAAAGATATCTTTGGTTCTGAGCAGCTAAGGATCATGATAGCAAAGTAATGGAGACATTTTTTGTTCTGTATGTTAATCAAGAATTGGAGAATAAATCAGTACTCACTATAGAATAATAGGTGATGCTGGAGCTTAACAATTGCTAATCTTCTAGACCATTACAGAACTTCTGTAAGGACTTGACCTCAGAGAGAAACTAACAGGCTTCACAATGAACCTTCACTGCATCACATGGTGACTCATCACAAATTCTGTCCACCCAAGTAGCTGACTGGTCAGCGCGACAGAATGTTACTCCTAAGGGCCTGGATTCAATTCCCAGTTGGGTCAGAGATTTTCTCCACTCAGGGACTGGGTATTTTGTTGTGCTAAATCATCATTTCATCCCCATCGACATGCAAGTTGCTGAAGTGGTGTCAAATCGAAAGACTAGCACCCGGCGAACAGCCTACCCGATGGGAGGCCCTAGTCACACGACATTTATTTATCACAAGTTTTAATGACTGTGAGATTAAAACAGTTTAGCATTTCACTGAGATATTCCATATGACCTTTTTGAGGATATCCACTTGATCTTCGAACACATTATAGAATGCTTTTAGATGGGTGGATTTTAATGCAGACTGTTCAGCATTACAACATACAAAATGTAAAACTCAATAGACAGATAATAACTAGTAAATAATTTGCATTCTACAGAAAATACTGTAGTATTTTAAGGAAAGTGACTGAAATGTGCAGAAATATGCATTTCCTGACAGAAATAAATAATCCAGTTAATATGATTAAAAATATATGGGACATTGTCAAATGGGAGAGTGCATGGCCAATCAGTTCATAAGATTCCATAACAATTAAACTGAATGAAAATGTTGTGACTGATAATTCACAAGTTGCAAGTACATTTAATAATCACTTTCTAAATGTAACACCAAAAAATAGGATTAAAGAGTTCAGTAGAAGAAGCAAGATTATGTATAACATATATCACTCTACAAAACTTTAAGCAATTAGAAGTATAGCCACAAAAATAAGATTAAATGGTTCAGTTGAAAAAGCAAGGGAACATATTTTAAATATCAATCCACAAAACTTTATCAACTTGAAGTAACACCAATGTCCTCCATTGAAAGTAATACAATTATAAAAATACTAAAAAAAGCAAAAGTTGATGTGAGATTGATGGAATTTCAAACAGAATTCTGAAAAGTTGTTCCAACTGAATAAGTATTGTCCTTAGTGATATATGCAACACAGCACAGCCACAGGAAATTTTTCCAAACATGTTAGAATATGCACCCGTTAAACCACTTCATAAGAAATATGACAAGACAGAATTAAGAAATGATCATCCACTTTCCTTACTGACATCTTTTACTAAAATATTCGAAAAAATAATGTGCTCAAAGAGTAGTTACAAACTTGAGTGGAAACAATTTACTTAACATATCACTGTTTTGTTTCCAGTGTTGCTCATCTGAGAATGCTAATTGTACATTCACTCGTGATATAATGCAAGTGGTAAATAATAATACATCACCAGATGGTATTTTTTTATCTTTCCAAGACATTTGATTGTGTAGTTCATGTTACTCTCGTAGAAATACTCAAGTTTTGTGTCATTAATGGCTTTATGCACAGCTGGTTTGAATCGTATTTAACTAACAGAATGCAAAAGATTGTGCTAGATAATTGAGACTGTGTAGGGAACATAGAGATTTTTTGTGATTTGGGAGGGTGGGAGGGAAATCACAAAGGACGTCCCATAAGGTTCAATTCTGGGTCCACTCCTATTCTTTATATATGTGAACAACTTTCCACTTAACATTCAACAAGCAAAAGTGGTACTTTTTGCAGATGATACTAGTGTTATAATAAATCCAATTAGAGAGGAAGCAACAGAATATTTGGTAAATTATATTTTACAAAGCATTGTTAAGTGATTCTCTGTAAATGGACTTTCCCTAAATTCTGAAGTAACACACTATATTCAGTTCTTTACAACAAATAGAGTCATATCTACAGTTGATGTGCCACATGAGCACGAGTCAGTAAATAGGGTAGAATGCTCCAGATTTTTTGTGTAAATACTGATGAAAAATTGAACTGGCAGAAGTGTATTACAAAGCTTTTAAAACAATTAAGTTAGCTACTTTTGCTCACCATATAATTGATAATTTTGGAAACAAATGTATCAGCCTCCTGAATATTTCGCATATTTCCACTCGGTAAAGTCTTACAGAATAATTTTTTGGGGTAACTCATCACATAGAAAGAAAGTATTGATTGCATAAAAGCAAGCAGTAAAAATAATTTGCGGTGTTTACCCACGGATGTCTTGTAGGTACCTCTCCAAGGAACTAGACATTTTAACTGCTCTGTCACATTACATATATTCACTAATGAAATTGGTCATAAATAATCCATTACAATTTGAGAAGAACAGTGATATATATACCTTTAACAATACAGGGAAAAAACCTGTATTACCCACTGTTAAAGCTGTCATTGCTGAGAAAGGAATTCAGTGCACAGCAACAAACTTTTCTGATAATTTACCCAGTAATAAAATGTCTCACAGGTACCGTAGTGAAGCAAGTGTCCAACACCTTCTACACCATTGGCAGATTTCTAATTAAAAACTCATAGGCAGCAAAACAAGAAATCAAGTGTAGTTACAGGGGTAGGATTAAAAATAATAATGTGTTGATTAAAGTGTGCCCAGATAGCCAATAAGAACGGAACTTTGTTGAGTCTAATGAACAAAACACCGTACAACAACAGTTCCCTGGAATGTAGCTTGCCACTACTCATTTCAGTCTGATAGTTAATCACTGAAGCAATGTAATGTCCTAGCAGGTAAGCACTGACACACTGGAATGTTTGTGAGTGATGTCTGTGTTGATGGTGTTCTGTGAGGCAGTGATCTCAGAGACAAAGCCCTCCAAAGCAGAGACCTGCAGTGGACCCTGAATGGATGGACCATTAGCCATGGCAGGAACAGAGCATAGAGTGTGCTCGATGAAAGAACTCTGACTGAGGAACTGCTAGACATGCTCAACCTAAAGCCCAGAGTGTGAACTGACTGCCGATAGTCAGGCGGCGACCTAAACAGTTGTCCAGCAGAAGGATACTGGTGGAGGCACATAACTCTTACAAACAAGGTAGTACTGCACTAGCAGTGCTGTTTGTGCTGACATTTATGCCTTTGATGGTGAGCTTGATGCCACACAGTACAATTTCGGCTGCTAGAGATTTGGCTGTAAACAATCCAGCCTATTTGTTTGTTGCTGTGGGTTGTTTTTGTCTGAGCTTAAGAGGAAGAGTCGCTTATGGACCAGACCTGCAGCAATATACAGTACACAAATGCACGATAGCTGGAGGTGTCTTCATAGGGTTCAGCATCCCTTCCTCTCTGAGGAAAGTCATGGCATAGCCACCTTGAACAAGATGTGGATGTCAAAGCAAATGGAGGAGCCACCCTGGAGTCAGGGTCCCTGGGTTGGGTGCTTGTGATGGCAGAGGCTAGGACCCAGGGAGTGCTGCAATGTAGCTTGGATGAGGCCACAATTGATGGTATGTTGTGGCTCTGACTTGTAGAGGCTCTTGGGAGCCATGACAGGTGTGTCACGGCTCTAGTGCTGCCACACATCCCCGGATCTACAATATTTCCGTACCAGGGCAAAAACTTGATAGTGGCATATCACCCCTTCCTCCCGTTCGAGCGTTTGAGATAGGACGTCTAAAATTTTTTTAAAAAATTAATTTTTCAAACAATTTTCATTTTGTAGTGCACATCTTTCTGGAGAGTTCGATATATAAAACGTGTATGTTCGAGGAAATGTAAGATATGTTGTTTCTACATCTACATCTACATCTACAAAGACATTCTGCAAGCCACTTTATGGTGCATGGCGGAAGGTAACCTCTACCACTAATTGTCATTTCCTTTCCTGTTCCACTTGCAAACAGAGAGAGGGAAAAGCCACTGTCTATATGCCTCCATATGAGCCCTAATTTCTCATATCTTATCTTTGTGGTTCTTATATGCAATGTATGTTGGCGGTAGAAGAATCGTTTGGCAGTCAGCTTCAAATGCCGGTTCTTCAAATTTTGTCAATAATGTTTCTCGAAAAGAGTGTTGCCTTCTCTCCATGGATTCCTATCTGAGTTCTCAAAGCATCTCCGTAACGCTTATGTGTTGTTCAGACCTGCCGATAACAAATCTAGCTGCCCCCCTCTGAATTGCTTCAATGTCTTCTGTCAATCCAACCTGGTATGGATACCAAGCACTCAAGCAGTACTCAAGAGCAGATCACACTAGCGTCCTATATGCGGTCTCCTTTACAGCTGAATCACTCTTCCCTCCCAAGAAACCGAAGCCGACCATTCGCATTCTGTTCCCTACCAGTTTTCACATGCTCGTTCACCTCATATCGCTTTGCAGCATTACGCCCATCTATATCTACATCTACATGATTACTCTGCTATTCGCAATAAAGTGCCTGGGAGAGGGTTCAATGAACAACCTTCAAGTTGTCACTCTTTCATTCCACTCTCGAATGGCGTGCAGGAAAAACGAGCTCTTAAATTTTTCTGTGCGAGCCCTGATTTCCCTTATTTTATAGTGATGATCATTTCTCCCTATGTAGGAGGGTGCCAACAGAATGTTTTCGCAATTGGAGGAGAAAATGAAAATATCCTATGGCATTTATTGGCCGGGAGATCCCCTTCAGAGTTCGGCCGCCATATTGCAAGTCTTTTCAGTTGACGCCACTTTGGTGACTTAAGTGTCAGTGATGATGAAAATTATGGTGAAGGACACTTAACACCCAGTCCCCAGCCCTGGCCCCCTTGTGTGGTATGCAGTAATGCTACCGCTGCACTATGGAGATGGATGCAATCGGAGGAGAAAACTGGTGATTGAAATTTCATGAGAAGGTCCTGTCACAACGAAAAACGCCTTTGTTTTAATGATTGCCAATCCAATTCATGTATCATGTCTGTGGTACTAACCCCCGTATTTCACGATAATACAAAACGAGCCACCCTTCTTTGTACTTTTTAAATGTCGTCTGTCAATCCCACCCGATGCGGATCCCACACTGCACAGGGTGAAAGGGTACTGCACAGGCTGAAAGGGTACAGAGAAGTGTAGTGTAGCTAGTCTCTTTTTAGTAGACCTGTTGCACTTTGTAAGTGTTCTCCCAATGAATCGCAGTCTTTGGTTTGCTCTGCTCACAACATTATCTATGTGATCGTTCCAATTTAGGTTATTTGTAATTGTAATCCCTAAGTACGGTATTTAGTTGAATTTACAGCCTTCAGCTTTGTGTGACTTATTGCGTAACCGAAATTTAATGGATTTCTTTTAGTACTCATGTGAATAACTTAACATTTTTCTTTATTCAGGGTCAATTGCTACTTTTCACACCATACAGATATCCTTTCTAAACCATTTTGCAGCTCGTTTTGGCCACCTGATGACTTTACAAGATGGTAAATGACAGCATCATCTGCAAACAATCTAAAATGGCTACTAAGATTGTTTCCTATATCGTTAATATAGAACAGGAGCAATAGAGGACCTATAACACCTCCCTGGGGAACACCAGATGTACTTCTGTTTTACTCAATGACTTTCCGTCTATTACTTCAAACTGTGAACTTTCCGACAGGAAATCATGAATCCAGTCACACAACTGAAGCAATATTCCATAGGCATGTAGTTTGGTTAGAAGACGCTTGTGAGGAATGGTGTCAAAAGCCTGCTGGGAATCTAAAAATATGGAATCAATTTAACATCCCCTGTGGATAGACTTCATTACTTCATGAGTATAAAGAACTAGTTCTGTTTCGCAAGAACGATATTTTCTGAATCCATGCTAACTACGTGTCAATAAACCGTTTTCTTCAAGGTACTTCATAATGTTAGAATACAGTATATGTTCCAAACCCCTATTGCAGATCGACATTAGTGATATGGGCCTGTAATTCAATGGATTACTCCTACTTCTCTGTTTGGATATTGGTGTGACTTGAGCAATTTTCCAGTCTTTAGGTATGGATCTTCCTGTGAGGAAGCGGTTGTATATAATTTCTAAATATGGGGCTATTGTACCAGCATACTCTGAGAGGAACATGACTGGTATACAATCTGGATCAGAAGCCTTGCCTTTATTAAGTGATTTAAGCGGCTTTGCGTTACCGAGGATATCTACTTCTATGTTTCTCATCTTGGCAGTTGTTCTCAATTTGAATTCAGGAATATTTACTTCATCTTCTTTGGTGAAGGAGTTTCGGAAAACCGTGTTCAATAACTCTGCTTTAGTGGCACTGTCATCAGTGACTTCACCGTTGTCGCGCAGTGAAGGTATTGATTGCGTCTTGCCACTGGTGTGCTTTATATATGATCAGAATCTCTTTTGGTATTCTGCCAGATTTCGAGACAGAGTTTCGTCATGGAAATTATTAAAAGCATCTCACATCGAAGTACGCGTTACATTTCGAATTCTGTAAAGCTTTGCCAGTCTTGGATATTTTCCGTTCTTTTAAATTTGGCATGCTTTTTTCGCTGCTTCTGCAACAGCGATCAGACCCATTTTGAGTACCATGGGGGATCAGCACCATCATTTATTAATTTATGTGGTATATATCTCTCAGTTGCTTTCGATACTATCTCTTTGAAATCATTCCACAACTTTTCTATGTTTACATGACCAGATCGGAAGGAGTGAGGACTGTCCCTTAAAACGGCGTTAAGAGCATTTTTATCAGCTTTTTTAAAAAATCGATATACTTTGCGTTTCTTTTTTATGGTTGTAAGTGTTACAGCATTCAGTCCAGCAGCAACTGCCTTGTGGTCACTACTCCCTGCATTCGTCACGATACTCACTACTTGTTCAGGATTATTTGTTACTAAGAGGTCAAGTATGCTTTCGCAGCCATTTACGCTTGAGTGGGCTCAAGAACTACCGTAACTGTTCAAAATAATTTTCTGAGGAAGCATTCAGTACAATTTCGGATGTCGTTTTATGCATGCCACCAGCTTTAAACATATAATTTTTCCGCCGTATCGAGGGTAGATTGAAGTCACCACTGACTATAACTGTATGAGTGGGGTACCTGTTTGAAATGAGACTCATGTTTTCTTTGAACTGTTCAGCAACTACATCTTGTGAGACTGGGCTCAGTAAAACGATCCAAGTAATAGTTTAGTCCGATTGTAAAGTATAACCTCTACCCATACTATTTCGCAATAACTATCTGCTTCACTTTCACTACAAGGCTAACTACATCTGACAGCAATAAATACCCCACCACCAACTGTATTTAATCTACTCTCTCTGAACACAGTTAGATCATTCGAAAAAAATTCGGCTGAACTTATTTCCGGCTTTAGCCAGGTTTCTGTACCTATAACTTTTGAGGTTCAGTGCTTTCTATTAAAGCTTGGAGCTCTGGTTCTTTCCCAACAGAGCTATGACAATTTACAACTACAATACTGATCATTTCTACATCTAACTTACTGTGTTTTACCTGTCCCCTTTTAGACGGGCGCCCTTTCTGTGGTTCCCTGAGACCCTCTTACCTAAAAAACCGCCCAGTTCCTTCCACACATCCCCCGCTACCCACGTAGCCACTTCCTGTATGTAGTGGACTCCTGAATTATTAAGCAGAACCTGGAAACCCATCACCCGATGGGGCAAGTCAAGGAATCTGCAGCCAACACGGTCACAGAACTGTGTGAGCCTCTGATTCAGACCTTCCACTTGCCTCTGCACCAAAGGGCCACAGTCGGTTCTATCAATGATGCTGCAGATGGTGAGCTCTGCCTAAATCCCACAAGCAAGACTGGCATTCTATACCATTTCCGTTATGCAAGACTCCTCTGGAAAGGGCTGGTGCCATGAAACGCTGCCACTGTGAGAATGGAGGAGGGGAGGATATTGGGTACAACCATGTGTTAATGGGAATGTGGAAAAATGGTACACCCAGATGGGGGGAGAGGGGTACTGAAAGAAGTGGGAGGACCAAAGGATTCGAATATGTTGATAAGAATGATGGACCGGCAAGGGGTCAGGGAATGACACAGATAACACCTCGAAATGTGCAATGTCTCGATGAGCATGAAAATAGGAGGAGGATGTATATGAATCGAGAAAGACGCTACAGAATGTAGAGCGTGCACTTGAGCGTGGAAATTCTCAGAATAAGCCCTGAATTGGTCCCAAAAGTGGACATAGGACAGGATAGCAAGATCTGCACCTGAACTGAGAAATTGAAGAATGCGATAAGGATGAGCAGCAAAACAAGCAAGAAGAAAACTGAAAAGCGACAGTGGGTGTCGAGAGCACACCTACGCGATGAAGAAAATACCAGTAATAGTTTGAAGTAGAGCACATGTTTGGTAGGCTCTAGGGAAGCACAATACGTCTGACAGTCTGGACACTACTCACTATTGGAACATAAACTCTAAACCAATGACCCTCGTTGCTATTGCAATGGGGACAAGAACATTCAATCTTCGATTCTTGTGCTGCAAAACTTTGTTCCTTATCGCCATTACAGTATCAGATCCTCTTCACCATTGTAGGGACAAGGAAGATGCAAATGTTGATCTTTGTCATAACCGTAGGGACTAGGAGGGTGCAAGCAAATGTTGATCTTCAACAACATAGTAGCATGTGACAGGGTGTGAATAAATGATTATCCTTATCCCCTTCGTAATGTTTATGGCCAAGCGGAACAACATACTGTGATTGGAGTGCCCAAATAGCCCATAGAGATGGAACTTCATTGAGTCTAATAAACAAAATACAATAACAGTTTCCTGAAATGTGTGTTGGCAATGTTTGTGTGTGGACAAAATCCGTGATGATAGTGTTCTCTGAGGCACTAAACTCGGAGATGGAGTCCCATGGAGGAGATGTGGTGGACTCCAAATGGATGGGTCACTGGGCACTGCCTGTATAGAGCACAGTGTGCAGAGTGCACTAGGCAAAAGAGCTCCAACTGATGGACAGTTAGACATGGACAGTGTAGAACTCTCAAAAAAACCCTCATTGAGGAACCGCTAGGCAATGTTGGCATAAAGCCCAGAACGTGAACTGAGTGCCAAGTGGTCGTGCAGTAACCTAAATACTTGTCCAGAGGAATAATACTGACAGAAGCAAGTGACTCACAGAAGCTAGGTAGTGCCTTGATAACTGTGGTGTTTGTACCAATTCTTGCTCCCCTGGCAACAAGGATGGTGCAAGACTGTACCATGGTGGCTGCTGGATCTTCGATGTAAGAAATCCTGCATATTTTTGTGTTTCTGCAGCTCGTCTGAGCTGCTTAGTAAGTGATGATAGTGGGCCAGAGCTGTCTCACCCAATGGTAGGCCTATACAACTGTACTGTTGGTGGCTTCGTCAACAGGGAACATAGAACAAAGTTTCAGAAAGCAATGTTAAGCGAATAATCTACGTATATTCATCATTAGAGACCGGATCATATTCAACATGACAAGCTCTAAATATGCATAAAAATGCTGAAAATATGCATAAAAGTGTCGAAAGATACAAGATCATATAATAAAAAACATAACAGTTACCGAATACTATATGTCTCTAAGACGAATCAGGGCATATCAACTGCGAAGAAGAGCGATGGCCACATGAAAAATCGGGACCTTTGAATGTTGATCTCATAGTTTATATGCTTTGTGGTAGAGATTAGAAGGGTACTTTTGAGATTAGTTTTTAAAAAAATTGCAAAAAAATTCACACAATGTATCTCAACATATTGTTCCTTCTTTGTTACAGTTGTCAGTAACAAGCAGATGCGATACGAATTAGCCGCCGCGAAACAATCGATATATTTCGGTCCAATTTCGAGATATATCGCACGCAGTGGGGGATGCACATGAGCTCCATAATATTTCAAAAACAACATACAATCGAATTTTTTTTTTGAGAAACATTAACATTGAATTAATATTATTGGACTGAAGATCGTTTGCAGATTATTTTACATTTTACTACTATAGTAAACATAAACGATCAGGTACTGTTCCAAATATTCCATAGTAAGAAACTTCCTGGCAGATTAAAACTGTGTGCCGGACAGAGACTCGAAATCGGCACCTTTGCCTTTCGCGGGCAAGTGCTCTACCAGCTGAGCTACCCAAGCACGACTCACGCCCTGTCCTCACAGCTTTACTTCTGCCAGTACACTCTCCTGCAGGAGAGTTTCTGTAAAGTTTGGAAGGTAGGAGACGAGGTACTGGCAGAAGTAAAGCTGTGAGGACGGGGCATCAGTCGTGCTCGGGTAGCTCAGTTGGTAGAGCACTTGCCCGCAAAAGGCAAAGGTCCCGAGTTCGAGTCTCGGTCCGGCACACAGTTTTAATCTGCCAGGAAGTTTCATATCAGCACACACTCCGCTGTAGAGTGAAAATTTCATTCTATTCCATAGAAGCTTGTGTTTTCCATCACTCAAAACATTTTCATGGACAGAAAAGGACCATTCTACATCAATTGAGGTAACTGGGCAGTACTGACTTTGAGTGCTAATTTAGGATTTATTGTTCCTACAAAAGTTCGCCCATTCCATTAATAACACAATCAATTTGGGACAAGTGTTAAAATATTGGGTTATTGATCAAAATGTTTTCAAACTTTTCTTTAAGTTTTCTTGGAAGTGAGGAGTTCACTAGACTAATTTTATTCATTAACTAAATAGATTCATTCAGCGCCAGACCTAGAGTTTCAAGCTTTTTAATACTCGTGGGTATATGGGGAAAATGTGTGCTTGTCACAGTAATGTTGTTGTAAATACTGGAATAATTAAATGCTTTCTTCCACTGACCAAAGCCTCTGCACCATCGAAGCAGTTTACTACACCTCTGACAGCCTCGAAATGTTGATTGCAAAACAACACAGCTTCATCCCACGTATCCCAACGAGTTAACACTGGTTCAGAAGGTAAAGAAAAATTTGTTAGCTTTTTTTGTAGGTGTTAATGCGAGCAGGTGCCTTAAGAAACACTTTCTTTGTGGATGAAATCAGTTTATTTACATTCCCAAATGTGGATCATACTTCTTCAGCAAGTCGGTGTGTTCTACAAGCAAAGTATGTAACATGAATCAAGTTAGGATAAAGTAGTTGGACGGATTTCCTTGCTTTGATCTTACATGAAGCAGCATCTGAGAGAAACACGAACACTTTCATATGGACCCTGGAAATATTTTTCTAGTACCCTCACTCACAAATTTGGCGAATGTAGAATGATTTTTCTTCACAAGTTCATTGCAACCTCTCGTTTTAACGCACCAACAATTAAATTTGCAATGTAACGGCCACAAGTGGCGGTAGTTTCGTCAACTGAAATCCAAAAATGTTGTCCTTGAGTTCATTGCCTATTTCTTCCAGAACATGTTGTCAGTATGTAATTTTTAATTTTGATCCATCTGTCGTATTTTGATTTAAGCAATATTTGCACACGAAGCCTCTGACGATAGGGTCTGTAAGTTTGTGAAGAGGAATATTAGTTGCAGTGAATGCTTCACTTCGATCCATGTTAAAGCGAGTTATTTGGTTTCCGTTGGAGGTTAAATCCCTGCTACTGCTACTTGCCACTGTCACAAGTTGTTGTCTTGGGCCTTACTTTTGCAGTTCTGCGGTATAAAGACTTGTCTTTACATGCTGGTCTGTCTGAAACTTCTTTTACACGAAATGTTTTTGTCGCAAATTTGACAATATGAAACATTTCCGTCATATGTAAATGTTCCAGGGTGGTCAGCTATCGATGAAACGACATTTGTTTTTCCAGTCGACATGGTGCACAACACGTTACACATAAACACGTTAAAGTTTGTACAGAACAAAAAGAAATCTAAACTGCAACAATAAACATGCGACTAACAATTTTTGCCGACCCGTGCGTTATGAAGTGGAGAGGATTAAGAGGAGGCGCGGGCGGCGGGTGCATTGACTCTGCTTGCCTGTTCCTGTTTAGTAATCAGTTTGCTAGCCAGTAGCCTCATGGTTAGCGATCGCACGCAGTTGTAGGTCGCCGTAGTCTGTGGGATATCAAAATGAGTTCGAGCTAGAGCCCGCCCGTGTTAACTTTCAAAATATTGTGAATATAAAGCGAAAATATGTATCATCACTAGTTTTTAGTTAAAATGTGCAATAACTAGTGAAAAAGAGCCAAATATATGTTCAACATGCAAATGCATATTATCCCGTCTCTATTCATTATAACCTTATGTATGACTCCCGTAGAGTCTGTGAAACAAACATTCAACACACAGAGCCATTTAAGTACTCATGGGAAGGTATCTTAACATGTGATGCAATGCCAAGTACACGCTGCCTTTCTATTCACAGTGATTTGCAAAGTTGAGATTTGGGAAGATCAAAGTTTTTGTACCCTGCCTTTCGATGTTCTTTCATTCCCTACTACCCCTGAGAGTAGGGTAGGCTGTTGTAGAACGAATATCTCAGAAAGCTGGGAGTGGAGCAGAGGGTGTACCAGTTGGGAATATTTGGAAGGTGACTTCCAGATTCGACAATCTCGTGATGGCTATGGAAAAACTCTCCAAAACCATAATCATAACCTAGGACTGATCCAATTTCTTATTTCTTTCTTGCAAAATGTCCATTGTGCCAGATAAAAAAAATTAAAAAATGTGTGTGTGTGTGTGTGTGTGTTTGTGTGTGTTTGTGAGGCAGAGAGCTAGAGAGAGAGGGAGGGAGGGGGGGGGGAGGAAAGAGCGAATGTTCCTGTCAATTTCCAGAGAGCGATGTACTCATAAATTTTAATATAATGAATTATCTTTTAGGTTGTATGGTCATGGTCAATGAAACTATTGTCCCTCAAGTTTCACCCAGAACTGTGTTAAACAGCTTCATAGGTGCTCATGGTAATGCTGAGTGTTCCTGTCATATGGGTTGCAGCTATTGGGTTTTGATTCATTTTTCTGGATTCCATTTTGTCAGATGAATTGTGATGACACTGGGGCAAACTAGTTATTTGTTTGGAGGGGATTGTGGGGACAGTTCTCGTATTTATCTGACAGACCAGCGAGATCTCTGAAACCCTGGCCTGTTTTGTGTTTCTGCTTGGGTCTGTTTGTTGTTGTTCAGCGGTGGGGGGGGGGGGGGGGGATGGGTCAGACATCAGAGAGTTACATGCATGCTGTGGAAAGGGGAACCGGTTGAAGTTTAGACGTGATTGACAGACGCAGTGCTTGCCAAAGACAAAAGTGAATAGTCATCTGTCAAAGATAAATAAGTTTTGTCTTCCCTGTGAAAGAGGTTCTAACATCTGATTCTTCACAGACACTTCCTGTACAGCACTAAGTTTCATGGTTTCTTGTTTTCCTTCCAGATTCTCCCCATCTTTAAATAGCCATCGATAATTGTTTACCTTTTGCATAATTTCACTTCATGATTTCCTGGATGGTTTCCTGAATGATCTGCTTCACCTAGATTTCCCTACATTGCACTGTCAGCAAAAACTTTTGTGTTCTTTCAGATATGCACTCATGATTCTCTTTTTAGTTCCAGTGCAGATCTTACCAGGTGTACGTGGAATCTTATATTCCCCACATGCCAATAGAGGACCTGCACATACATGACTCCAAATGTTACACTGTTACTTAAGCACTAGGTTCCAAGAATTCTAAAGTTCCCTTCTCCTATCACGCCCTTGGTAACCAGTTCACTGGGATTTGTACCACTGATTATTCCTTTGGTATGCTGGCCTTACACCTTGTAAGAATGAAAGCAATGGCTAACAGAGTCAGGGCCACTATGGCACTCAGTACGATGGTACTCAGAGGGCTGTTACCCAGTGCTGTCCTTCTCTGTAAAGGGTGCTGCATGAGCTGCTCGACTGAGATGTGTCCCTCTTGGTCAGCAATGAATTTATGCATGGACTATATTAGGCCTGGCTCCAAAGCCTGATTCAGAAGGATTAGGTTTCATCCGACCAAAAGTCCTAACATTGTTTCTGGCCAGTGCAGTTTTGGCTGTATGATACTCAGTTGTGTGACCCTGAAACTGAGGCTAGTAGATGAAAAGTTAGCCCTGTTATGTTGCACATGGTCTCATTAATCAGTATTCCACTTCCAACAGGTTCTACATGTCTAGCTTCAGTGAATCTGTCTTGCTCATAGCAACTTGCTACTACTACCAGACATTTATAGGAGAAGTAAACCCAGTGCAGTCCAAAACGCTGTAGACTCAGCTTGGGTTTCACTATATCCCTTGGGAAATCTATCTCCTTCTGCCTGGCCTGAAACAACTGCTCTGCATTCAGACCGATGTGTGTTACCCTGGATGATATTTCACCATACATGGCTCTCTCTGCTGAGATTAGCAACGTTCCCTCAGTCCTCACTTCCATGAAATTCCTCAAAGCCGCACACTTTACTGGGTCCAGATGGATGCATTACTGGAAATCGAACCAGAATGTATACTCAGTCTTTACTCCCCCTGATGCCACATGACAGTAAGATGGTAGGTTTTGCTTGCTAAGTTCCATTAACAAACTTAACCCATGTGGCACTTCTTTCTGCAATTTAGGTAATCTCAATAAATACCACCCCAGTGGTAATAAATTTGCACTCACCTGCCTGCTTAAGGCCTGACGCAAAGCTTCCTGCAGGCTCATCACTACTCCCTGAACATCCCACATACTATCAGTTTCTCCTTGCAAAAATCTCATCAACACAATCTTGGTATCCAGCACTTCCAAGCATCCCTGCAAGGCTCCTAGATTTTGGTTCAAGACTTCTTTTGATGTTTTAGCATACCCCACTACCTTGTGTGCCAATTTATGAAGTAACTCTGTGTTGTTGAGCACACGCCCTTCCAAATTCTCTGTATGTGTCATGTGCCATGCCTCTATTACTTTACTGTCTTCTGCCAATTTCTTTAGTTTCCACTATGCTCTTCAGCTCCCTAACATCGCTTTCATCTACTGTTCCAAACAGTGACCTAAAAATTTTCCCACTTGCATCAACCAACCCCTCTTTCTCCTCGCTTATGGTATAGCTTCCATCATTTGTCCCACATGTTCCCATAACATTCTGTATGCCTGATGCAATTTCTCATTTCCTCTGGTACTTCCCCAAGCACTCCTTTGCTTCCTCCACGCCATTTAATATCATCAAATGTCTCTTCCAATCTCCTCACTTCATTCCACATGTCCCATGTGTTCAATACTAACGTTAACACCTGTTGGTGACTAGTCACTATGACATCCTCCTACCTCAAGTACAGTACTCCTACATCTAAGTGCTGGATCTGGAAGCTGTCCACCCTGATGACGAGATGCACCACTGTCAAGATTCCCTTTTTCGATATTCTGAAGACAGGGATCGCCATCACCCTTCCTCCCTTTTTCAAAAGACTACCGGCCGGCCGGAGTGGCCGTGCAGTTCTAGGCGCTAGAGTCTGGAACCGGGCGACCGCTACGGTCGCTGGTTCGAATCCTGCCTCGGGCATGGATGTGTGTGATGTCCTTAGGTTAGTTAGGTTTAATTAGTTCTAAGTTCTAGGCGACTGATGACCTCAGAAGTTAAGTCGCATAGTGCTCAGAGCCATTTGAACCAAAAGACTACCGCCCCTAGCAGGCTCTGTAATACACATAAAATCAAACAACATAACTAAATTACAACAAAATGAAATGGGCATTCACTACTAACTAATAGAAAAATTTACTCATACTTCCTACTACTTCCTAGATCACAAGTCACATGGCACCTCATACCCAGGCCCAATCACATCTTCCTGTTTCTACCTTCGCTCTGCCTTTTCTTCTAACCTTTATTCCCTTGCAGAATAAGGGGAATTACATCTGGATAACCCTTAAACAGCCGCAGATGCCCAATGTTCACAATTGTCATTCTGGTGGGCAACTGAAGTTTAATGTTGACAGACTAGGTGGTTCCTACTACCTGATATGGCTCTTGATACATCGTGATGAATTTCTTGGTGTTCCCTTTTGGTGTATATTCGCTGGACAGCATCACCCATCGCTTTGTGGCAAATTCGCTGTTCGTCTCACTGCATTCTCCTGCTTTTCCAAAGCTCTGGTATTTGCCTTTTGCAGTCGTTTCCATACTTCCTGAACCATTCCCGCGAACTTGCACACTGACTCCTCATTTCTTCCCTTCCCACGAATCCACGCACTGGCTCTCCACTTCGTCCCTTTCTTACCTTTATCAGGTCAAATGGCGATGACATTCCATCCATATAGTATCTCATATGGAGACAACCCACTATACATGTGGACTTTTGAGTTGTAAGTGCAGATGACATACCCCAGAAATTCGTTCCAGTTCTGATAACGTGAGTTTACTTTGTAACCCAGCATTTTACCAATCGTTCTGTGCACACATTATATCCTCCCATTTGCCGGTGGATGCAGCAAGGTCGTCCTCAACTTTTTTTTATTCAGCAACCCACAAAGTTCCTTCAATAGATTTGACATAAAGTTGGTGCACTTGTTGGTAATTATCGTTTCGGGCCCATCAAACTTCAGAATTCAGTTTTTCAACAACACCTATGCGACTGTCATCACTTGCTTATTTGGCATGGCTACCGTGTCAATGTATCTCAAAAATGATCTGTTATCGTCAGAACGAATCTGTTCCCTGCTGGTGTTCGATTGAGCAGTCCTATAACGTCAATCCCCAACATAGAAAAAGGGTTTGACACTTCTGGCAACCTCTGCAGTTTTATCTGCTTTCAACTCAAGTCAGCCCTTTGTGCACACTGTATACAACTCTTCACATACTCCACTACGTCACTCTCCTTCCCTTCCACCAGTACCTCTTCACCACTCTCCTGTTCGTCATCCTGCATCCACCATGACAGGACAATGCATGATCATGTACTTCCCTTAATACTTCCTTCTTTGAATTTGCTGGCACCACTTCTTATGGTCCTAACCTCGTTTCTCAGCATAGAAGAACATCATAGGTGCTAAACAGTGGCTGTGTCTGGTATCGCTTAATCACCATCAGCGTCTTGCATTTTCTGCCATACTGCAAGATTGTGACCCAGAACTTTCACCATTGCCACTTTACTACTTCATGCATTCACATTACTGTGCTTTTTCCCTGGCATGTGTATGACTTCATAGTCGAACTCACTAAGCCTTAAAGCCCACATTGCGAGTCTATTAGATGGCTCTTTTAGTCCCATTTCAAAGCGGTGTGGTCTGTTGCTACATGAAATTCTTCCCTGTATAAATAACACTTAAAATACTTAACCCTATAAACAACGTGAAGTATTTCCCTATCTTGACACATGGGACGCTCCTTCCTATCAATTTCCTGGCAAAGAACACATCCCAGTACCTGATTAGGCGCATTGCATGGCAGAATAACTCCTCAAAATCTTGGACATCAAGAACAGAACTCGACGCCAGCACTTCCTTCCATTTGTCAAATGCTTCCTGACACTCTCCCATCCACTCAAACTTCACACCTTTTCATAACAATTATGTCAGCAGTCGTCCTATGTCGGTAAATCCCTTCACAAATTTGCTATAGAAATTCGAGATCCCAAGAAAAAACTGAACATCTTTAATTGTTTTTGGTTCCAGAAAATCTCGCACTGCCTCTACCAATATCATTCCATCTGCACTCCATCCTTGCTAACAACATGGCCAAAATTTTTCACTTCCTCTAATCCAGAATGACGCTTCTCCAAGCACAACATTAAACATGCCACTCACAAGCTCTTAAGCACTTCTGTTACACGCTGACTAAGCTCTTCCATGCTACTCGTTTGAAATATCTAAACACCATGTTTGAAATCCCTGAACACACTGTCCAGCTATCTCTGAAATGTTGCGGGAGCATTCTTTACACCAATTGGCATTCTTCTTTATTGGTGTGGCCTCAGAGGGAGGAGAATGCAGTTTTCAGATGATCCTCTGGAGCCACTTCTAACTGATGATGACCACTCATCAGATCCATGGCCAAAAAGTACTGACAATCTTCCAAGTGACCAAAGTCTCATATATACACTCCTGGAAATGGAAAAAAGAACACATTGACACCGGTCTGTCAGGCCCACCATACTTGCTCCGGACACTGCGAGAGGGCTGTACAAGCAATGATCACACGCACGGCACAGCGGACACACCAGGAACCGCGGTGTTGGCCGTCGAATGGCGCTAGCTGCGCAACATTTGTGCACCGCCGCCGTCAGTGTCAGCCAGTTTGCCGTGGCATACGGAGCTCCATCGCAGTCTTTAACACTGGTAGCATGCCGCGACAGCGTGGACGTGAACCGTATGTGCAGTTGACGGACTTTGAGCGAGGGCGTATAGTGGGCATGCGGGAGGCCGGGTGGACGTACCGCCGAATTGCTCAACACGTGGGGCGTGAGGTCTCCACAGTACATCGATGTTGTCGCCAGTGGTCGGCGGAAGTTGCACGTGCCCGTCGACCTGGGACCGGACCGCAGCGACGCACGGATGCACGCCAAGACCGTAGGATCCTACGCAGTGCCGTAGGGGACCGCACCGCCACTTCCCAGCAAATTAGGGACACTGTTGCTCCTGGGGTATCGGCGAGGACCATTCGCAACCGTCTCCATGAAGCTGGGCTATGGTCCCGCACACCGTTAGGCCGTCTTCCGCTCACGCCCCAACATCGTGCAGCCCGCCTCTAGTAGTGTCGCGACAGGCGTGAATGGAGGGACGAATGGAGACGTGTCGTCTTCAGCGATGAGAGTTGCTTCTGCCTTGGTGCCAATGATGGTCGTATGCGTGTTTGGCGCCGTGCAGGTGAGCGCCACAATCAGGACTGCATACGACCGAGGCACACAGGGCCAACACCCGGCATCATGGTGTGGGGAGCGATCTCCTACACTGGCTGTACACCACTGGTGATCGTCGAGGGGACACTGAATAGTGCACGGTACATCCAAACCGTCATCGAACCCATCGTTCTACCATTCCTAGACCGGCAAGGGAACTTGCTGTTCCAACAGGACAATGCACGTCCGCATGTATCCCGTGCCACCCAATGTGCTCTAGAAGGTGTAAGTCAACTACCCTGGCCAGCAAGATCTCCGGATCTGTCCCCCATTGAGCATGTTTGGGACTGGATGAAGCGTCGTCTCACGCGGTCTGCACGTCCAGCACGAACGCTGGTCCAACTGAGGCGCCAGGTGGAAATGGCATGTCAAGCCGTTCCACAGCACTACATCCAGCATCTCTATGATCGTCTCCATGGGAGAATAGCAGCCTTCGTTGCTGCGAAAGGTGGATATACACTGTACTAGTGCCCACATTGTGCATGCTCTGTTGCCTGTGTCTATGTGCCTGTGGTTCTGTCAGTGTGATCATGTGATGTATCTAACCCCAGGAATGTGTCAATAAAGTTTCCCCTTCCTGGGACAATGAATTCACGGTGTTCTTATTTCAATTTCCAGGAGTGTATTATGAATGGAGTACTCATCTGATACTGTCTTGCTGCTGAGGTAACGTTAGTCACAACAGAACATGTATTTCCTTGTCCCATCCATAGACTTTCTTGGCAGAACCATGTTCCTGGCTCTCCAGGTACTATTACTGTGTTCTGTTATACCATCAGCTAGCTGCTGCTTAGTAAAATCCTCCACTATGGGTTGCAAATCCCTAGGTATACGACAGGTTTTACAGTAAACTGGTGCTTCTGTGGTGAACTATTGGAATTGCTGGCAATGGTCCTTGCAGTAAAAACAAATCTTCAGTTTACTTTAACAATTCATCTATCTACTCCTTCTCCTCTCCTTTCAACGGACAGTTTTCTTGTGTAATGCGGATCTATTGGTAACTATGGTTGTTTCCTATGGGCACCCCTGATGCACCAGTCCTCCTCATACAGAACAACCAAATTCTGTATCAATGTCCCTTTTGTCAAACTCACTTCCATGGTGCTATAATTATCCATGTTCATGGGTACTACCCACCCACCATTTTTCTCCTGTATGATGGATCCATGACATCGTTTTCTTCTAATGGTTCGACAACACTCACAATACCCACAGGTAGACTTGACTCCACAGTCACCCAAGTGACTTCCCAGTGCCACAAGACACATAATCATGGGAACTGAGCCTTAATGCTAATGTACATGGTTCAGTTGATTTGTTCATTTACACTGAATGCCCCTTGTGACAGTTCTGCATTGACAACGGTTTTGCTTAGCTAAAATAACAATAACTAAGTTCCATAGTGTGCTGTCCAAGATCAGTTTTGGCATGATACTGAAATAAAGAAACCTATCCCTAGGATCATGACACAGGTTTCACTCAGAATTGGTACAACCTCCAGGCACTGATCAAAATGAACCTTCCTTATTCGAAAATCCACATGCACTGACCACAATGGCGTGAGACCACTGTATCCCCTCATCCATGCAGCCTATAACGTGGTGGGTTCAACTTCCCTTGACCTACTAGGCTCTTTTTAGCCACAGAAAACGCGCTCCTGTGTCCAACAAAAACTTAAATTTCCTGGTTCCTATAAATTCGACCACTGAGCGTTCCACCTCTGCATTTATAATTATAATACTGAAATTAAATGGGAACTCCTTTAGGTGAACCTTGGGCTCTGTCTGCCATTTAACGACTTCTTAACATTACCATGTCCACCCCTCCATCCTACATGTTGCTGTTTATCACCTCTATCCCTACTCCCTGTTAGCTGGCATCTCTGCTTCTGCACAAGTCCCATATGGCCACAATTATAACACATTATGCTAGTCAAAGACACCATCTGCTTATCATGTACTGCTGTTCTGTGACTATTTCCTGATACTGAATCACCAACTGAGTAGCATAGTACATATCCCTCATTGTCCCTTCACGCACTTTTCTAGACATAGGTATTTGCCTGCAATCCCCTCAAAAAGATATCCAGTGCCTTCTGTTTGGCCTCTTGTACCACATCCTTATTTGCCTAATCACTTTGTCCCAGTTCATAAGTGTGCTTGTTCATCTCTCTTATCCTATCTGCGAATTTCTTCACTGTTTTCTCTTGCCTCTTTACTATCACACTCAACCTCTCCCGAAAGTACCACTTACTATTCTGTTTCTTATATCTCTGCAACAACCCTTCCTTCAATTGTACACACTCCGTCGCCATTCTCAAGCTCTCACAGCACATCATATACGTTTTTGCTTCTCCCACTAACCGTGGCTTACCTATGTGCAACAATTGACCATCAGTCCCACCATTCATCACAGCCGACAGCTCTTGAGCCTCTATAAAAGAACGCACATCCTAAGATACTCTACCTGAAAATGGCAGCATCAATCCTGTAGCAGCCAGTTCTATACTGACTATCCAGAACATTATGAACATTGACCTACTACCAATGCAGACCCATCCAGACAATAGCAGCGTCACCTGGCGAGGAATGACTGTGTCAGGCACATGCATGAAGCATGTAGTTTCAGTAAGTGTGATGTCCAAGTGAACATTGGAGAAGGCACATGATCTGAGTTTGAGCAAGTTGTATTTGCCCAGAGGTTCAGCATGAGCCTTTTGGAAACTGCATGACTTATTGGATGTCCAAGGAGTGCTGAAGTGAGTTCATCAACATGTGGTGAGAACAAAGTGAAACTACATCCATAGGTTGTAAATCTGGGTGGCTACCCCTCATTACAGATGTCAGACTTCGTAGGCTGAGCAGACTGATGAAAGAGGACAGGCAGCAAACTGTGGTGGAACTAACATCAACATTAATGCTGGGCAGCGTACAAGTGTGTCTGAACACACAGTGACCATAGCACTCCTAAAAATGCGACTCTGCAGCCATTGCTCCATGCATATCTACATCTACATCTACATTTATACTCCGCAAGCCACCCAACGGTGTGTGGCGGAGGGCACTTTACGTGCCACTGTAATTACTTCCCTTTCCTGTTCCAGTCGCGTATGGTTCGCGGGAAGAACGACTGCCAGAAAGCCTCCATGCGCGCTCGAATCTCTCTAATATTACATTCGTGATCTCCTCGGGAGGTATAAGTAGGGGGAAGTAATATATTCGATACCTCATCCAGAAACGCACCCTCTCGGAACCTGGACAGCAAGCTACACCGTGATGCAGAGCTCCTCTCTTAAAGAGTCTGATACTTGAGTTTGCTAAACATCTCTGTAACGCTACCACGCTTACCAGAAAACCTTGTGACGAAACGCGCCGCTCTTCTTTGGATCTTCTCTATCTCCTCTGTCAACCCGACCTGGTACAGATCCCACACTGATGAGCAATACTCAAGTATAGGTCAAACGAGTGTTTTGTAAGCCGCTTCCTTTGTTGATGGACTACATTTTCTAAGGACTCTCCAAATGAATCTCAACCTGGCACCCGCCTTACCAACAATTAATTTTATATGATGATTCCACTTCAACAAATCGTTCTGTACGCATACTCCCAGATATTTTACAGAAGTAACTGCCACCAGTGTTTGTTCTGCTATCATATAATCATACAATAAACGATCCTTCTTTCTATGTATTCGCAATACACTACATTTGTCTATGTTAAGGGTCAGTTACCACTCCCTGCAATAGTGCCTATCTGCTGCAGATCTTCCTGCATTTCCCTGCAATTTTCTAATGCTGCAATTTCTCTGTATACTACAGCATCATCTGCGAAAAGCAACATGGAACATCCGACACTATCTACTAGGTCATTTATATATATTGTGAAAAGCAATGGTCCCATAACACTCCCCTGTGGCGCGCCAGAGGTTACTTTAACGTCTGTAGACGTCTCTCCATTGAGAACAACATGCTGTGTTCTGTTTGCTAAAAACTCTTCAATCCAGCCACCAGGCGACAGTGCGGAACTGTATTGAACACCTTCTGGAAGTCAAGGAAAATGGCATCTACATGGGAGCCTGTATCTAATATTTTTTGGGTTTCATGAACAAATAAAGCGAGTTGGGTCTCACACGATCGCTGTTTCCGGAATCCATGTTGATCCCTACAGTGTAGATTCTGGGTTTCCAGAAATGACATGATACGCAAGCAAAAAACATGTTCTAAAATTCTACAACAGATCGATGTCAGATATATAGGCCTATAGTTTTGCGCATCTGCTCGACGACCCTTCTTGAAAACTGGAACTACCTGTGCTCTTTTCCAATCATTTGGAACCTTCCGTTCCTCTAGAGACTTGCGGTACATGGCTGTTAGAAGGGGGGCAAGTTCTTTCACGTACTCTGTGTAGAATCGAATTGGTCTCCCTTCAGGTCCAGTTTACTTTCCCCTGTTGAGTGATTTCAGTTGCTTTTCTATTCCTTGGACACTTATTTCGATGTCAGCCATTTTTTCGTTCGTGCGAGGATTTAGAGAAGGAACTGCAGTGCAGTCTTCCTCTGTGAAACAGCTTTGGAAAAAGGTGTTTAGTATTTCAGCTTTACACATGCCATCCTCTGTTTCAATGCCATTATCATCCCACAGTGTCTGGATATGCTGTTTCGATCCACTCACTGATTTAACGTAAGACCAGAACTTCCTAGGATTTTCTGTCAAGTCGGTACATAGAATTTTACTTTCGAATTCACTGAAAGCTTCACGCATACCCCTCCTTATGCTAACTTTGACATATGCCAATATTAACACCATGACATTGATAGCAATGACTAAAAGGGGCATGTGACCATTGGCACTGGATGTTGGTGCAGTCGCAGAGCACTGCATGGTCTGATGAATCCCAACACATTCTTCATGATGCCAATGGGATGGTGTGAATCCTTCGTCTTCCAGGGGACCAGCTCCTTGACACTGTACTGTGGGATGGAGACAAGCTCGCATCAGTTTTATTACGCTTGGGAGAACATTCACATTGGCATCCATGGATCCAGTGAAGCTCGTGCAAGGCACCATGATGGCCAAGAAGTATCATACACTGGTTGCAAACCAAATACATCCCTTCACGACAATCATATTTCCATACATCAGTGGCATTTTTCAGCAAGACAATGCACCATGTCACAAGGTCAGGAGTGTGATGGAGTGGTTTGAGGAACACAATGGCGACTTGCAATTCATGTACTGACTGCCCAACTGCCCCCTTCTGCAGAATTTACAGGAATTATATGACTTGTGTGTGTAGCTATGGAACCAACTCACTCCGGCGATGTACCAAGGCCTCACTGCTTCCATGCTATGATGCATCGCCATGTGCCAATAGTGGACATCTGGCTGTTACGTAGGTGGTCACAACTTTCTGGCTGCTCAGAGCATTTCCTGCTGTGGTACTTGAGTCAATGACAACTGTTCACCCGTGGCTGCTAACTGATTATTTTAATGTGTCTTATCTGCTGCTAATTGGTCTACCTTCTCCAACAAAATCTGCACTGCCTCAGGTTACAAAATGCCTTGCATCCCTGACCCTGCCATCATGCTGCTTTCACCTTTCAACATCCCAAGTCACAAACCACATAACCCCAAAAAGAAAAACTCGTCTGCCTGGTCATGCCATGACTCCTTACACTTACTACATGTCTGAAAAAACACCACCACACACACACACACACACACACACACACACACACACACACACACATATATATATATATATATATATATATATATATATATATATATATATATAAGCACTGATTCCAACTATGGGCAAAATGCCAACAAATATAATACTCTAGTGCTGCAAACTCAGTACAAGGCGCAGAATGGTCCACGAATTACAGTGGCTGCATCTCACAGATACCGGAGAATCATGATTCCTACCCATATGAGACAGTGAAACAACAGGTTTCTGATACTACAAATCTCACTACGGTTCACAACAAAAAAATACTTAAATGCTTCTTGACACCATCCTTAATAACCAAAGTAATACTGAAAAAAAGAGAGAAAGAAATGCACATAGCAATGGTAGAAAATGAAAACCTTGTAACTCCATCTTGTTAAAGCAGGCAGGTGAAGCAAGAACCGTTTTCTAAAAAATAATATAAAATGATACAGAAAGTTGCTACATACGTAACTGTACAGGAAACCAATGTATAATCTGTATTGATGAAAGCATGAAACAACAATCTGATGATGAATTGTAAAACGAAAAAAAAAATCGAAACCAATAACGATACTTTTTGAATGAAGTAAGTTAAAATCAGTTTCTGGCTGGTTGCTGTACACCATCAACAATTTATTTTATATATCAGCTATGGTCTCCAACTATGTGTATATATGACAAAATTGCAAGAAACATAGTTATTGACAGACTAGAGAAATCCATGGACTTTCAAATCTTTCTTTCATTATGGAGTAACTGGTTACTGGAATTAAGAGTTTTCACAGACAGGTGGAATTATGAGATTTTCATCGCCTCTCATCGATATACGCACTAAGTGATCAAAAGTATCCGACACCCCCCGCAAAAAATACGTTTTTCATATTAGGTGCATTGTGTGCCACCTACTGCCAGGTACTAAATATCAGCGACCTCAGGATTCATTATACATTGTGAGAGAGCGGAACTCACGGACTCCGAACGTGGTCAGGTGATTTGGTGTCACTTGTGTCGTACGTCTGTACGCGAGATTACCACACTCCTAAACATCCCTAGGTTCAGTGTTTTCGATGTGATAGTGAAGTGGGAACGTGAAGGGAAATGCACAACACAAAAGCGGACAGGCCGAAATCGTATGTTGACTGACAGAGACTGCCAACAGTTGAAGAGGGTCGTAATGTGTAATAGGCAGACATTTATCTAGACCATCACACAGGAATTCCAAACTGCTTCAGGATCTACTGCAAGTACTATGACAGTTAGGCAGGAGGTGAGAAAACCTGGATTTCATGATCGAGCAGTTGCTCATAAGCCACACATCACACCGGTACCTCTACATCCATAGTCCGCAAGCCACCTGACGGTGTATGGCGGAGGGTACCTTGAGTACCTCTATCGGTTGTCCCTTCTATTCCAGTTTCGTATTGTTCGTGGAAAGAAAGATTGTCGCTATGCCTCTGTGTGGGCACGAATCTCTCTGATTTTATCCTCATGGTCTCTTTGCGAGATACACGTAGGAGGGAGCAATATACTGCTTGACTCCTCAGTGAAGGTATGTTCTCGAAACTTCAACAGAAGCCCGTACCGAGCTAGCGTTTCTCTTGCAGAGTCTTCCACTGGAGTTTATCTGTCATCTCCGTAACGCATTCGCGACTACTAAATGATCCTGTAACGAAGCGCGCTGCATTCCGTTGGATCTTCTCTATCTCTTCTATCAACCCTATCTGGTTTGGATCCCACACTGCTGAGCAGTATTCAAGCAGTGGGCGAACAAGGGTTCTGTGACCTACTTCCTTTGTTTTCGGACTGCATTTCCTTAGGCTTCTCCCAATGTATTTCAGTCTGGCATCTGACTTACCGACGATTAATTTTATATGGTCATTCCATATTAAATCACTCCTAATGCCCACTCCCAGATAATTTATGGAATTAACTGCTTCCAGTTGCTGACCTGCTGTATTGTAGCTAAATGATAAAGGATCTTTCTTTCTATGTATTCGCTGCACATTACACTTGTCTACATTGAGAGTCAATTGCCATCCCTGCACCATACGTCAATTCCTTGCTGATCCTCCTGCATTTCAGTACAATTTTCCATTGTTACAACCTCTTGATATACTATAGCATCATCCGCAAAAAGCCTCAGTGAACTTCCAACGTTATCCACAAGTTCATTTATATATATTGTGAATAGCAACGGCCCTACAACACTCCCCTGCGCCACACCTGAAATCACTCTTACTTCGGAAGACTCCTCTTCATTGAGAATGACATGCTGCGTTCTGTTATCTAGGAACTCTTCAATACAATCATACAATTGGTCTGATAGTCCATATGCTTTTACTTTCTTCATTAAACCACTGTGGGGAACTGTATCAAACGCCTTGCAGAAGTCAAGAAACACGGTATCTACCTGAGAACCCGTGTCTATGGCCCTCTGAGTCTCGTGGATGAATAGCGCGAACTGGATTTCACACGATCGTCTTTTTCGAAACCCATGTTGATTCCTACAGAGTAGATTTCTAGTCTCCAGAAAAGTCATTATACTCGAACATAATACGTGTTCCAAAATTCTACAACTGATCGACGTTAGAGATATAGGTCTATAGTTCTGCACATCTGTTCGACGTCCCTTCTTGAAAACGGGGATGACTTGTGCGCTTTCCCATCCTTTGGAGTGCTACGCTCTTCTAGAGACCTACGGTACACCGCTGCAAGAAGGGGGGCAAGTTTCTTCGCGTACTCTGTGTAAAATCGAACTGGTATCCCATCAAGTCCAGCGGTCTTTCCTCTTTTGAGCGATTTTAATTGTTTTTCTATCTCTCTGTCATCTTTTCCGATATATACCGTTTTGCCAAGTCAGTACATAGAACTTTACTTTCGAATTCGTTGAACGCCTCTCGCATAGCCCTCCTCACACTACATTTCGCTTCGTGTAATTTTTGTTTGTCTGCAAGGCTTTGGCTATGTTTATGTTTGCTGTGAAGTTCCTTTTGCTTCCGTAGCAGTTTTCTAACTCGATTGTTGTACCACGGTGGCTCTTCTCCATCTCTTACGATTTTGCTTGGCACATACTCATCTAATGCATATTGTACGATGGTTTGGAACTTTGTCCACTGATCCTCAACACTACCCGTACTTGAGATAAAACTGTTGTGTCGAGCCGTCAGGTACTCTGAAATCTGCTTTTTGTCACTTTTGCTAAACAGGAGAATCTTCCTACCTTCTTAATACTACTATTTACGGCTGAAATAACCGATGCTGTAACCGCTTTACTATCGCTGATTCCCTGTTCTGCGTTAACTGTTTCAAATAGTTCGGGTCTGTTTGTCACCAGAAGGTATAATATGTTATCGCCACGAGTCGGTTCTCTATTTAACTGCTCAAGGTAGTTTTCAGATAAAGCACTTTAAAAAAGTTCACTGGCTTCTTTGTCCCTGCCACCCATTATAAACGTTTGAGTCTCCCAGTCTATATCTGGGAAATTAAAATCTCCACCCAAAACTATAACATGGTCGCGAAATCTACCCGAAATATTTTCCAAATTTTCCTTCAGGTGTTCTGCCAAAACAGCTGCTGAACCAGGGCGCCTATAGAGACATCCAATTACCATGTTTGAGCCTGCTTTAGCCGTGACCTTCACGCAAATTATTTCACATTTCGGATCTCTGTCAATTTCCGTCGATACTATTGCACTTTTTATCGCTGTAAACACGCCTCCCCGTTCACTGTCTCTGCAGTATACATTCCAATCTGAGTTTAGAATTTCATTACTGTTTTAGCCACTTTCTGTCCCCTGTACTATGTGGGCATTGTGACCGTTTATTAATGAGAGTAGTTCTGGGACCTATCTATAGACGCTCCTGCTGTTTACTATTACCACATTAATATTGTCATTCCCTGTTGCGTTATGCCTACTGCTTCCTTGTCGCGTCTCAGGAGGTGTCTTGTAGGGACTAGGGAGGGAATTCTCTAACCTAAAAAACCCCCATGTACACTCCACACGTACTCCGCTACCCTTGTAGCCGCTTCCTGCGTGTAGTGCATGCCTGACCTATTCAGAGGGACCCTACATTTCTCCAACCGATAGTGGAGGTCGCGAAACTTGCACCCCAGATATCAGTAGAATCGTCTGAGCCTCTGGTTTAATCCTTCCACTCGGTTCCAAACCAGAGGACCGCGATCGGTTCTGGGAACGATACTACAAACAGTTAGCTCAGATTCCACCCCCCGAGCGAGGCTTTCTGCCTTCACCAACTCCGCCAACTGCCTCTATGAACTGAGAATGACCTCTGAACACAAACGGCAGGAGTCATTGGTGCCGACATGAGCAAAAATTTACAGTTGGGTGCACCCAGTGCTCTCTATCACCGCCGGCAGGGCCTCCTCCACGTCTCATATGAGACCCCCGGCAAGCAGAGTGAACACTGGCCTTCTTCCCCGACCTTTCCGCTATTTCCCTAAGGGGCTCCATCACCCACCTAACATTGGAGCTCCCAATCACTAATAAACCCCTCCCAACATGTGCCTGCTCGGACCTTGCTGAAGGAGCAGCCACATGTCTACTCATAGGCAGAGTGGGCGATGCCACACGGCCAGCCTCCACATTGACCCTCCACCTCATGCAACGCGAACGCCGTTGAACCTGCCATTCCCGTTGGGGAGAGGGTGGCCCAACAGCGCCCGGTACCCACAAAGAAGTCTCCACAGCAGGGACCATGGGTGAAGCCTGTAACACCTGGGGTGTACCATGCAACGCACCAGATTCCCCACTACCGCTACACTCCGAGGCAGCAGTGTGAAGACGGCTGACTGTGGGCATCAGCACGTTCAACTGTTCGCGAACAGTGGACAGATCCTCCTGCATCCGTACACAGCAGTCACACATCCTATCCATCCTAAGAAATCACAATTTACTGTAGAGAGTTAAGTAATCAATTTTTAACTAGACTGCCAGTTCACTAAAGGCGGCTGACAGCTGACTAAACTGTGGCTACTAGACGCTTCTTGTTGGAAACAATGAAAATAAACACTAACTGTCTCTGGACTGTATTCAAAACAAACAAAAAATCTATGGAACACTATTACTAGTACTCGAAAATTAAAGCTTCCTAAAAGCAAAAACACACAGAAAAAGAAGTGACAAGTAAGAAAAACACTGTTAATCCTTAAATTTACGTAGCTTGCTGCACAGTAGATGTGAAGCAGACGGCAGTTACGACGGTAAATGCCAGACGACTCCTCGCTTGGTGTAAGGAGCATAAACATTGGACGATGAACAGTGCAAAACGTTGTGTGAAGTGACACAATGTGGCGATCTGATGGCAGGGTGTGCTATGGCAAGTGCCCTGTGAACGTCATCTGCCAGTATGTGTAGTGCCAACAGTAAAATTCAGAGGTGGTGGTGTTATGGAGCGATGGTGTTTTTCATGGAGGGGGCTTGCACCCCTTGTTGCTTTGCATGGCACTGTCACAGCACAGGTCTACATTGATGCTTTAAGCATTCTTCTTGCTTCCCACTGTTGAAGAGCAATTCGGGGTTGGCGATTGCATCTTTCAACATGATCAAGCACCTGTTCATAATGCACAGCTTGTGGCGGAGTGGTTACATGACAGTAACATCCCTGTAATGGACTGGTCTGCTCAGAGTCCTGACCTGAATCGTATAGAACACCATTGGGAAGTTTTGGAACGCCAAATTCATGCCAGGCGTCGCTGACTGACATTGATACCTCTCCTCAGTTTAGCACTCCGTGAACAATGGGCTGCCATTCCCCAAGAAACCTTCCAACATCTGATTGAATGTATGCCTGCGAGAGTGGAAACTGTCATCAAGGCTGAGGGAGGGCCAACACCATACTGAATCCAGGATTACCGACGGAGGGCTCCACGAACTTGTAAGTGATTTTCAGCCACATGTCTGGATACTTTTGATCACATAGTGTATCTCTGCACCCTCCATACCTCGACATATTCCAAAACAAAACTGTTCATCACTCATAGCTCCATGTTGCAAAGATGATGCCTGCTACTCTGACACCAGATGAAGTCGCCAGAGGTATGCAGATACCGTAGTGGAGGCTGTGGGATGGAGCAAGTTTGTAAAGAGACACTGTGGCAATCTGTAACCATTTTAATTTCCTTTGCCTCATTCGTTATAGGTGTCCATCATCCCACTCAAGTCGAATTACATTCACTCAGCAGTTTGGTCTCTCTGCTTTGTTGTGGATGCAGCCCTGCTGCCTTTGGCCAATTTGTGACGACCACAGCGAGATATGGCACCCCAACAGTGAACTTTTCGATTATGGCCACACAGCAGCCTCCAGTGACAAGTGGCACATGCGCCCCTCTGACTTGCTCCCTGCAGTGGTGGAACGCAAATGCTGATGCGTGGATATCCTCTGCAGCAGCCAGTATGTGACCCCCGTGCCTCTGGATGGGAGTCGACCATGCTGCTGGAAAGCATGGTCTGACCAACTGCTAGCTGGCTCAAAGTCCCTAGTGAACTCCGAGGGTCGAAAGGTAGTCCCACCACAGACTGGAACAGTGGTCCTCTGTCGGAAGCTTCTTGTGGCTGTATGTGTACCCCAGTTGTCCAAGAAGGCTGTGACACTAAAGACACTGGTATTACTTGACTGTCCCCTACTTATACTCGGCAGTACACATATGTTTTGCGAATGCACCACATCAAATCAAATACTGACACACATAAGACTAGCGCCAGTTCACTGGTTTCGATGAATTTTTGTGTCAACAAATACTCGCAATCCCATTGAACAAGCTGTTTTGGCAACTATTGCGCCCTTATTGGCCCAACATATTTTGTTACTTTACATTGCACAAAGTTGTAATCAACAACCCTGTGCTTGACTTCGTGTACAGCTGCATTCCACTGCCACAAATTCACGCTATGACTACCTTATGTGGTGATGACACTACACAGTCAACATTTCCTAGCTGACAGTAATGCCTGTGGTAACCATCATGGTCATCTGTGTTATTATGTTGTACTTTGCTCTATTTCTTACTGTTTCTTTTCATTGTAATAAGTGTAAATAAATGTTGCAGCCAACCATTAACAACTTCTAGGCCATTTTCATCTCCATGTGTGCCCTCTGCATTCATGTATGCATGAAGCAAAGGTTAAGTAAGGTGTCTGCACTGCAAGAAACAGGTGGGACTTGTACCTTGCTTACTGGGACTCAACTTAATTTGATCTTTGTGGTGGCAGGTTTTGCTTCCTATGCTCCCTGCGATCCCCTCACAGGAAATCGATCAAATCATAGTTACAACGTTGTGCACTGGTTCATTTAAGCAGGGATGAAACAGATATTAAACTATTAACTCTACAGTGACTAATCCTGACCAAATGTTCATCGCATCTTACAGGCCCTTCACATCAGACATAATACCGGTGTACACATTATACCATATTCAATAACAGTAGTAAATTCTCGTAGCTGTGTTGGGTTCAAAATGGTTCAAATGGCTCTGAGCACTATGGGACTTAACATCTGTGGTCATCAGTCCCCTAGAACTTAGAACTACTTAAACCTAACTAACCTAAAGACAACACACACATCCATGTCCTAGGCAGGATTCAAACCTGCGACCGTAGCAGTCGCGCTGTTCCGGACTGAGCGCCTAGAACCACTAGACCACCGCAGCCGGCCATGTTGGGAAAGTACCAGAATTCCAAGAGCTAATAAAAAGCATTGATGCTCAAATCGTTATAAGCACTGCAAGCTGGCTAAAGGCGGATATTAGTTAAACCGAAATTTTTGCAGAGGACCCAATGGTGTTCAGAAAGGAAGGCTAAATACAATTGGCGGTGGTGTGTTTGTTATTGATAGAAGAACTTTATATTGTAGCAAAATTTTGGTAGATAGCTCCGCTGAGTTAGGCTAATGTCGGTAGAGGTCATTCTTGACAGCCAGAATAAAATAGCAACTGGATCATTTTACTGACCTTCAAACTCAGATGATACAACTGCTGAAAGGTTCAAAGAATACTTAAGTCTAACTTCAAACAAGTACCCGACTCGTGCAATTATATTTGGTGGTGACTTCAATTTACCCTCGATATGTGGGCTAAATACATGTTTAAATCCGGAGGTACACATAAAACATTGTGCTAAACGCGTTCTCTGATAATTATTTCGAGCAATTAGTTCATGAACCTACTCGAATTTTAAACAGTTGTGAAAACATACTTCACCTCTTAACAATACATAATCCCGAGCTAAAAATGATCATCAAAATGGCTAGAGAGATTGGTGAACATGGCTTGTTACAGCGAGACTGAATACTGTAACTCCAATATCTCCACTTCTTCCAAATTAACAATGTAAATGTAGACCAGATGTTGCTTGAATACAAAGAAATAGTATCGACAGCAACTGAGAGATTTACAGCAAATAAATTAACAAAAGACGGAGATGATCCCCCATGGTACATAAAACACGTTAGAACACTGTTTCAGAAACAACGAAAGAAGCATTCCAAATTTAAATGAGCGCTAAACCTCCAAGACTGGCAGTCTTTTACGGAAGCTCGAAATTTAGCGCGGACTTCAATGCGAGGCTGTTTCCACAACGAAACTTTGTCTCGAAACTGGAAGAAAACCCAAAGAGATTCTGGTGGTATGTAAAGAATGCAAGCGGAAAGACGTAATCAATGCCTTTTCTGCACGATAGCAAAGGAAATACTATCGATGACAGTGCTGATAAAGTAGACCTACTAAACAAAGCTTTCCGAAATTCCTTCACAAAAGAAGACGAACTAAATGCTCCAGAATTTGATTCGTGTACAGCTGGCAAAATAAGTAACTTAGGGGTAGATATCTTTCGAGTCTTGAAACAACTTAAATCACTTCATAAAAAACAAGTCTTTCAGTCCAGACTCTATACCGTACCCATTAGGTCCAGAGTATGCTGACACAGTAGCTCCACACTTAACTATCATGTATGAGAAAGGCAGTCAGAGTAATCCACTAAATTACAGGCCCATATCGTTAATGTTGATATGCAGCAGGATTTTAGAACATATTTTGTGCTTGAAGATTATAAATTATCTCGAAGATAACTGTCTATTAACACACAGTAAACACGGATTTACAATACATCGTTCTTGTGAAACACAAGTAACTGCTTACTCACACGAAGTGTTGAGTGCTGTCGACAAGGGATTTAAAATTGATTCTGTATTTCTAGATCTCCAGAAGCTTTTGACACTGTACCTCACAAGCAGCTGGTAATCAGATTGCTTGCTTATGGAATATCGTCTCTGTTAGTGTGACTGGATCTGTGATTTCCTGTCAGAGGGTTCATAGTTCGTAGTAACTGATGGAAAATCATCGAGTAAAACAGAAGAGATTTCTGGTGGTGCCCAAGGTAGTGTTAAAGGCACTGTGTTGTTTCTTATCTATATAAACGATTTATGAGACAATCTGTGCAGCCTTATGTTGTTTGCAAATGTTTCTGCCGTTTATCGTCTAGTAATGTCATCACAAGATCAAAACCAATTGGAAAATTATTTAGATAAGATATCTGTATGATGCGAAAATTGGCAATTGACCCTAAATAATGGAAAGTGTGAGATCATCCACATGAGTGCTAAAAGGAATACATTAAACTTCAGTTACACGATAAAGTAGTCAAATCTAAAGGCCATAAATTCAACTAAATATCTAGGAATTACAGTTAACGAATAACTTCAACACAAAAGAGCACATAGAAAATGGTTTTATTGGCAGAATACCTGTAAGATGCAGCAAATCTGCTAAAGAGACAGCCTACGCTGTGCTTATCCACTCTTTTGGAGTATGCTACGTGGTGCAGGATCCTTACCAGATAGGATTAATGGGGTACATGGAGAAAGTTCAAAGAAGGGCAGCACATTTTGCATTATCGAGATGTAGGAGAAGAGTATCACTGACACAATACTGGATTTGGGGTGGACATAATTAAAACAAAGGTGTCTCTTTCGTTACTGTGGAATTTTCTCACGAAATTTCAATCACAAATTTTCTCCTCTGAATGAAAAAATATTTTGTTGATGCCAATCTATTTATGGAAAAACGATCATCACAATAAAGAGGGAAATCAGAGTCTGTACAGAAAGATATAGGTGTTCGTTTCTTCCGCATGCTGTTCGAGAGTAGAATAGCAGATAATTATTTTGAAGGTTGTTTGATGAACCCTCTGTCAGGCACTTCAGTGTGATTTGCATTTAGATGTAGATATAGAGGTAGATGTAGAATACTTACATAGTTCCTTGTTCCCATCCCTCCTGCTGTATTCCTACATTTTTGTTTGGTTTACTTGTATTTTCCAGATCAGGGTTCTTATTTCAAATAGATACATTTGCTCTTCTCCACCAGCCTTTAAAGCTTATATTATCATTGCAGGGACCACCCAGTACATGAAATCCAGAACTTCATTTTTTTCTACTTCGGGAGCTAGTTACCAGTACTAGCAGCTGGCAGACACTTTCTAAAATTTTGAGTAATTTTCAGTACAGATTTTAGAGGCTAACAACTCCTCATGATTCAACACCCATCCAACTGTGCAATTTACCCTCTCCATTAATGGTCTTTTGAATTCTATACCTATAAGATGAAAGATAATTGCATGTGCTGGTCGTTAGGGTATGACTTCGCCTAATGATTCAACACCTGTCCAACTGTGCAGTTTACCCTCTCCATCATACCTTTAGCATAAGAGAGCAGTGGACTTACTCTTAACTTCCTAATGTTTAAAAAATTATGGAGTCACTTCAACAAATCAAACATAAAGTATTTTCTGGCACTAAAAATTAGAGCACCCATCTGTTGACCAATGCTTACGCAACTTTTGCTGCCTGTTGGTTAGGGATTGCAACCATTTCACATAGCTTGAAAAATGATCAATAGCAGTCAGCAAAAATAACTTTCTGGCTGGAGTGTCGTTGAGTGGACCAAGGACTTCCAACTCAATCATTTTAAATTGTTCCATTGCTTCTGGTATTAACGTATGGCTCATATCTTCTCATTCTGCACATTGTACACAAGCTCTCACGTAGTGTTCCACATCTTCTTTCCTTGACTTTCACCAGCAGTATTCCGCTATTCACCTATTCATGGTTCTACAACCTCCCACATTCTAACAATATGTGGTCATGCGCTTCTCTCAGCATTTCCTCTTTTAGCTCCACTGGCACTACTACCTGCAGCCCCATACTCGTTATGTTACACACCAACATATCCACAATGACTTGCGGCTGTGATGCATACTGTTTATGTTCCTGTCAAACCATTGCGTAGCTTGCCATTGTACAGAGCCATGTTCCAATGTTTGTTTCACTACTACTTTTCAGCTTAAACTGTCCATGTTTGTCTGTTTCTTAGCAGGCTCGAATATGACTTTATACTCAAACTCACTTAACCTCAATGCTAATTTTGTCAGTGTACAAGACAGGTCCTTAATCCCCAGCAACTACTTACAACTACTTAAGAGCTGCATGGTCAGTTTCCACTTTAAACTTCTTCCCCTACAAATAGCATGGGAATATGTGATTCCATACATCGCACTAAGCATCTCTTTTCCTGTTGTGGAATAGTTTTTCTTTGCTCTTCTCAACTGCTTAGAGGTATATGCTGCCAGATCTTCCTCTCTTTTCACTGAGAACACACCCAGTAGTTTGATTGGAACATTGGTTGACAAGGCAAACTCTTTCTCGTAGTCCAGAAAAATTAGTAGTAGACATGATGCTAATGCTGTCTTTAACTCCTCAAAGGCGTCTTGCCATTCCCCCATCCATTCCAATGTTACACCCTTTCTTAGCAGTTGTGTAAGTGCTTGCATATGCTCTGCCATGTTCTATGTGAAAATAATTATGTCGTCTCGGTATACCATGCACTGATTAGGCTTCAGTCAGTCCAGCACTCTATCCAGCACATGCTGAAACATTGGTCAAGTGTTCTTTAAACCAAATGGTGCCAGGGGACCAAGAATGCTGTTTCCAGAGGGATCTCCAAGAAGGCCTGTATCTGATTGGCGGTACAGAAGTATTTTTCACTGTCCAAAATTGTCAATAGTTTCAGGGTTTTTGGGATTGGTTGTGCATTTGTCACAGTTCTGCAGTTAAGATGTCTGTAGTCACAACAGAATATGTATGTTTTAGTCCCATCTAGTGAGTTCTTTGGTACAGCCACCATGGCTGTACCCCATGGACTAGTGCTTTCCTCTGTTATCCTAGCTGTTAGCTGTTGATCAATGAATTCTTTTAATGCTGGTTGCGAATGTTGCAGTATACAGTGAATTATAATATACTAATCCCAGCTAGCACTCAACCTTATTTCAAAGTGGATATTGAGTTTAGGTTCAGTTGAAAGTTCAAGATTGAAAAATCAACCTGTTACACAGCTTATTTCAGGGTGGATATTGAGTTTAGGTTCAGTTGAAAATTCAAGATTGAAAAATCAACCTGTTGCACAGTTTACATCAAGCTGTAAAAATTTAGCTTGAATTAAAATAATTTTCCCAAGCTTGAAATAAACTGTAATTTTCCTGGAAGGCTGTACAGCAGATGCGCGTGCAGCATAGCTTCCATAGATGTCCACGGGAAGCGCCACAAGCGTTTATAAGCCTTGCACTGACTCTGGCCGGTTTACAGCCATTTTACCTTTGTGACACACGTTAATGATTGTTGACTGTTGTGAAGTTTGTTTTATACTGGAAAATAGTTCGGTAAGTGTGTGGCGTCTCGTGCCTTACTGCTACACCGGGTCTGAAGAGGATATATAGTGTATTACAGGTATGTTGGTGCATTTTTCTCTAGTGGTACGTTAATATTACAAATGTTAAATACTATTACGTAACATAAAGAAATATCATATTCTTTTACGTAGAAAAATTGAGCCTGGATGAAAGTGAAATGGATTACCAGCTAAGAATACATATTACAAGTTGTTCAGCAAAAAGAGATCATTTTAAACTAGCTCTCTAGTACGTGGCACCAATAAATTAAAACTTAATGTCATTTTTAAAATCTCGTCTTTTTATATATATCGCTCTATTACATTTGTTTACTTGTAAGTACTCGTGTGTGTCACACCATGAATGAATAATCGTGAAGTGCGAAAAGTTTCTTTGTGAATACAAATAGTAATGACATGGTGAACGGGAAAAAGTACATCAAGAACCAGTCTCTACATAGGTGTCAGTCTTTTATATTTACATAGCTTTGACTGCTCTTCAATTGTGGTAATATGAAATTTCTTCCCGTTAGTATGACACTCTTGCACAAAGTAAACATGCTCAAAAAATTCAAGTCAAAGAAGTCTTAAAGTTGGGGCAACAGTAAAATCAGAGTTGCAGTCTGTTATTACACCATCAGTCTTGAGAGATTTTGTTGAAGCTGTTAATTCTTTCTGTGGTGATGGACACAAAATTTCTTGTGACTCATGCTTGACAATAGTTAAGCATATTCATAATAAGCGTAACATTACTTTTCATATTTATGTTGATCAGTTTCAACTTTTTATATTTGTTATGTTTAGGTGTGGCTAACATTTTCTTTTACCTGTTACAGGATCATTATACCAGCAGAAGTCAGCGAAATTTGATCCTGCTCTGGTCTGTGTGCTGGGGCCAGAGGGGTGTCAGAATAATTAAATTATGAAATAAAACAATTTTAAACACTTTGAAAACAAAAAATTTTAAACATAAATGTCTTGATAATTTTTTCACACCATTTCCATTCTGATATTTATTTAATTAATTAGGTTCAATAAATTCAGATTAATAATTATATAGCTTAAAACAAGCTGTAAATACCAGGCTGTATTCCATGTGTGTAGATACAGCTGGAGCCAAACTTGATAAGTCAAGCTTGAAATATAGCTTGAACTCTGCCAACTTTGATGTTTGTTTCAAGCTTGAATCCAAGTAACAGGCCTGAATATTCCACCTTTGATCAAGCTTATATACTTGAACTTTACATCTGGAAACAAGTTTGAAACCGGCTTACTGTGCTATCTGGGAATGACTCAGTTCCTGTAGAAATCACAGCGCTATGTTACAGGTGTTGCTTGTAAAACCCTTCCAAGAAAAAAACAAATCCTCAAATTGAAACAATGATTTTTCCATACTCAATCTACCTGTACCTCAAAGATTCTCCACCATCCTATGCAATGCAGTTTTACTGGTGGTTTCTGCACTACCCCAGTGCACACTGACTGACTCCATATCAGTGTCATCCAAGACTTCCAAATTAGCTGCCAACATTCCTCTGAAGAGCTCTACTCTATTGGCGCCGAAGTTGTCTTGATTTTTGGACACTACTTTTCCATCCAACTCATCCCTCATGTGTGCAATGCTTCTTATAAAGCAATGTGGTGTGTCTAATACATCATTTTCTGCAAGTAGTTCTACAAAGCACAATGCATTAACAGGCCATTCTGGTACTACATTTACCCAGACCAACTTTCTAGTGCCTTGAGGCTCAATAAATAACATGTGAATTAATCCTCAGCGTTGTTGACCACAGTTCAAGTGGTTCACCACTGCAGATTGATGCGCCTTGCAGCTATGCCCCACTGGTAACCGTCTCCCCTAGCTGGAATATTGTTCCCATAAATTCAACTACATATCACACACGTTTTGGCATACTGCGTTATCATAAAGTCTATCCTAAGATCATGCAGTAACTATTTCTTACCCAGGGCATGACTTCTACGCATTGACTAAAATGCTGTACCCCAAACTGAAAATCTACTGTTGTTAAACAGTTGTGTAAGTGTAGTGCTTCCACATCACTATCTCCAGTGTAATGTAAATTATAGCATGGAGGGTTTAATCTTCTTAATCTTCTCTGACCCATTATGTCCAATAAAAACTTGTGTTTCCTGTCCTTCAATATTCCCACTATACTACATTATGCCTCTGCATCCATACTCTGTGCAGCAGACCTAGGATTTCCTTTTGCAACAAATACCTACTTAATCGTCCCCTGCTTCCCCTTACCTTTTCTACAGCCACATAGAAGATGGCCAACCACACCACATCTAACACACTGAGGTTGGCGATATTGACTCTGTACATGTTCTGTCCTCCCACATCTATAACAGCACACACTAGCAGCTCTCTTATCCCTGAGTCCCATTACTGCACAGTGTAAGTCCTTTGTGGTACCTGTTGTCATTCTTCTTGACATATCAGGCGGCAAGCCCCTTAAAAATGCCTCCAGTGCCATGTGTCCTGCATCATGGAATATGACTCTATTTACCTTGGTTACTGTCCCCTAATTCCTACATCAGCACATACTTTTTCCATATTCTGTCCACAAAATTCTCTACCAATTCATTATGCTTCTTTGACAGACTACCCAAATGCGCAGGAAACAAAGTTGCACTGTTTTGCTTTGTGCACTTTTGTAGCAGGCCTAATTTTCGAATCCATCAAATGACCCCGTATCTCTTAATCCCACTGTACATCTGACATATGTGTTGGTTTCCCCTAGCAACAGTAACTTAGTCACCTGTAATAACTAGTCCTGTGACCACCCCAGTGCTAGTTGACAATTGCGGGTCATTCAAAAAAGATATTAAGTCATCAGTCGACTTTCCAGAGAACTGCATGTTCAAACAGTCTTTGGTTGAATGTAATAAAGGAATAGGTTGCTCAGGTAATTCGCGCCTAGCTGCAAACTGTTATGCAAATCTGTATGCTCTGCTCTCAATTGCGCCATTTCATTTACCATTTCTTGAACTGCTTCTGAACTAGTAGCAACCTGCATCTGGGACTCTTTCATTGCAGAATATTAATATCCAGTGCACACTAAGGAATACATAATCATTCATAACAGGCCATATATCACAACACACACTCACATCTTATGCCTTAAATTCATCCATCTTGACTCTGTACACTGATTAGTCACCTGCTAGATCCAATGACTATTAACGCAAACTACTGCGCTGACTCTGTTCAAAGTTCCTGGAAAATTACATTGACCACATCTTATGGGTTGTAAATAATGCTCCTTTATATTACAATGTTATTGCAAAAAATCAGACAATTCCCCTGTCTGCACAAACGTAGCCCTCAAATCCCTGTGCATCACTTGCTTATATTCTATCCTCTCCACACATAAAACAAGGAAAACAACTACAGAATTCGACAGTCTGCCCATTATCCGTCTGACGAAACTGCAAGCTGCTGTTGTAATGCCGTGCTGCATGGAGGTCGACTGTGCTGGCACCAATTGACTGATGAGGTCCACCGATACCAAAATACTTTGGACCTGTGGCTAGTTGTGGAGGCAGTGGTGTTTGTCAAAGATACCCCACTGCAATGTATAACAGATTTTATTTAGTTTTTAACTACAATGTTGAAGTGCTGCTATGACCCCAGATGCTCCCCTTGTAGGCATGTGGTCTATTGTACAGTGTGTTAACTGTAAGATGGCAGAGTTGTGAGGGGAGTGCGGGGAGAGGAGGAAGCAAGCATTGGCTGGCGAGGGGAGGGGAGTGGACCCTTTTGGGGGGGGGGGACAAGGCACACCTACCAGTTGCAGTGCTGGCACTATAATTTGCGCGTCATGTTTACACGAAAGCAGACGAAAGGCTTCTTCTAACCGTAGGCCTACCGGTAGGGACTGTTGGCGACTCCCGAGATGGGCCAGCAACTGCTTCTTCACTCATTTTGATAATGTTTAGCAGAACTGCACAATAAAAACACGCAGAACAGTACAGCGCAAAACAATGACGAAGCAGACGACAATGGCTACCTTGTACAACACAGATAGCTACGCAATGTTGGCAGTAGTCTAAACTGTGTGCCTACCGAAGCCTCCCGACGTTTACCCACTTCTACCGATTCAGGACTGGGGAGAGGTCTGCCATCTAAAATTTTACACACTGCATGTGCCATTGACGTTGGAAGGTCGTGGCAGCATGATGGCCATTTGGTGTCTGTGTCCTGACACTGCTTACTCCACTCAGCAGTGTATGCCTCAGAGAGCACTATGTGGTCCTGAGTGAGATGAGCCATCATTGTGAAAATCCACTGGATACTTGTAGACGTCCGTCGCTACCAGATTGGGAACTCGACCTGGAGCAGATAAATGATGACAGTGCTGCCCTGCAATGAACTGCCCTCCAAAGCAAAAGTTCGGTTGCTACCATGGAGCCTGCAGATGGCTCTTCCATCATCGCTCAAAGTCCAAAGGTGCTGGCTTAGAACTGTGAACTGGTCTGGTGGAGATGGCTGCCACACCATTGTCAACCGCTGGCTGGCCCATATCGTGATGCAGACTTGTGTGGACCCAATGTTGCAGAGACTGCTGTCAGACTGCACATAACTGTCTGAGAATCAGAGGGTGTTTTTCGTGATTAATATTAGGGTTGTTGTACTGATGCTTTTCTGGACATACAGATTACTACCTTCATGTCTCAATGGTGTGTAAATACTCCGCAGGCCATTCCATAGTTGCAGAGCCTTTCTGCGGTGTCACCACAAATGTGCAGCCTCAGCCCAGCCAGCTTGTGGTGTACAAACAGATTTGCTTGTCAGCAACTCTGCTTCTGCCTACTTGCTTTACATATAGCTGCAAGGGAGCTGCTTCTTACTGAATAATGCCCAAAATTAGCGGCAGCATTATGCTTAGTGTCAGAAGACCTGCCACTGATTTGGACAATTTCGTGTTAAATGTTGTTGACAGAACTGTATTGAGTATCCTATGAGGCAAAAGGTTGAAGACACTTTTCATGACAAGACTGCTTTCACAGAGGGCCACCATTTGAATGGAAGAATTCTGAGTTCTTTGGAATTCAGGTACTATACAGAAAATGCAACTATAAAAGATGCATTCTATTGGAGAGATTCGATAGTGTAACAGCTAGGGTATCTTTTCAGTGAAAAATATATAACATCAGGAAAGAAAATCATCATTACCCTACGATTTATCTCGATAAGACCTGGATTTGTCAAAATCACGCCAGACAGCACATCTGCCAGAATTCAAAAGGCTTTTTGTGTGTAGTGATTGGCAAAGGAGGCAAATTTACTGCTTGTCATTCAGGATCATCTAAATATGGAATCATCAAAAGTGCAAATCTAATATTTACATTCTGGTAATCCAGCGATTATAATGAAGAAATGAAATGTGATCTATTCAAAATTGGTTTTTAGATTTATAATTTATTATGTGGTTTTAGAATGCGACTGTATGATCGTCATGGATAATACCTGTTGTCATTCAATAAAAAAAGAAGCAAATTTATAGTTCAGATACAGGGAAAAGGTAGGTAACGCACAGTGGCTGAAGAGAAAAGTATTTCGGGCTGCTATAAGAAAGTGGAGATGTTGGAAGAAGTCAGGTTCCACAAGCATCTTTAAAATCAATTTTAACTTTACAACTGAGCAACAGAAATGTGCCACAAGGTTATGAGGTTGCCACTCTTATCGCTGCCCATACAACCCAATAGAAAATGTATGGGCAACACGCAGAAATTGCACATTCGGAATGGAAGATATTCAGAATTTCCTTGAGGTAACCTTCGATCATGTCACGGTGGTAGACTGACCCAAGTGCACACATTACACTGAAAATCTGTAAGATAGAAATGACTTTCTGAACGAAAGTATCTGACAAAATTTAGTCGAAAGCTCTGTCACTGCTTCAAATGACTACTTCGATAATGAGTGTTCAGAGCAAGACAATGAAACAGCAGGAAATAACACTGATCGTTGTGTTTCTTGTTCATTTCCCTCCACAAAGCAGTCCTCTCCTCTTTCTTCTATATCCCCCAAAAATCTACGCTGGCTTGTGTATTGGTGTTACTTGTGGAGATGAAAATACATTTTCATACTTTCTAATATGAGCTTAGAACTAAAATGCAGAGCTACGGAATGCTTAAATGTTCACTAATCAAAACTGAAATGGATTTATAATGCAACAGTTGGACAGTAATATTCTATTTGGCTGAATCACACAAGAATATATTAACTTTGGGATCGCTACTGTTACACTAAAGTATCTTGTGAAAAATTTCCTGACGTATAGTTTTGCAACCTGTATATTTAAAAAAAAAGTCATAGCGCGTTTCTGGCTATAAAATATTTATCCAATGTGCTGTCTGACGATTTAGATTATTATATAATTTTCAAATGGGCGCCTTAATGTATTGTTCTTACATGTTTCAGACAATATTGTTTCATGGCATAGTCTGCTGGGTAGGCTCGCGCCGGCCGAAGGCTTCCGAACTGTGCACAGTGAGGCCACCCAGGAGGGAAATGTGTAGGAAAGGTCAGGGAAGGACCATCTAAACTTGCACCTCCAGTCATCACTTCCGTCGTTCCCTAGTATAACTACCTATATGAAATGTAATGGTGTTTCCACACTTCCTTATTTCGTATTTGGAATTCTTTGTGTGGTTTGAAACTTGATGATTTCTGAATCTGCATATTTTATTGACTATTTCATAGTGACACAGACAGTAGTTCGATAAATTTTTGAGGTGTGTACAATAAATATTTTCAGACAGTAAATGATAACTGCAGCGTATCTAGTTTACCCTTCATATCTGCAGGAGTATGTAAATTAAATTTGAATTTTGTAGGAGGAAACAATAGTCCGTACCACTTTGCGCGCAACTGACGTAACAAATGTGCATGAAGATCGGCGTTTCGGTGTCGTTAATTCGCAATGGGTCGCCAGACTTTAATGGCATAAGAAAGATTGTGTTTGAGATCTCGCTATAGCTGTAACTCAGTAGCACATAATACCTAAATGAAATAGTGGATCGTATGTCTGCTAAAGATATATTACACTGGCGCCAGCAAAGTTAGTATGCTTATTTACAATACGACATGCGCAAATATCTAATGCATCAGAGAATCGATACTCATTCTATAGCCCGGTCCACACGCAACGATCTGTCTGCGCAGACATTGGCGCAGATGTCTGTACATGCAAAAGATCGCCGCAAACCCCAATCTACTACTCGCCCGCCATCTGTCGGTGCAGAAAAGAAATATCAGTGGCAAGCGACTACGCTCCCCGTAAACGTCAAAAACTTAATTCAGTTATTTTGAAATATAGAAATGGAGGAAGTTCTGTTGTGGTCTGTGTTCGCAACTTGTGTTGCAAAAAACATTCAGACCAACCGCAGGAAACAGAGAAGGCGGTCAAAATGCTGTAGACAGCGGCTACTAAAGCGAAAGCAGTTTTCTCACGTACATTTACTGTGAGAGTTGCAGGGCGAACCTGTTTTGTTTTACATTACCTCGTGTTCCATTTCCTGGCACATTGACACTCCAATTTCATCTTCAATTGTACTCCTGCTTGGTCTTGGCGTTTCTTGATCACTAAGAAAGCCAAGCGCATCAAAATACCATAACGTTGGCTGGTATACTTGATCTACTCTTACACCAGGTCTTCTAGATTTCTGAACTTTGGATAACTCTTTTCGGTGATCGGTTCGCTGACAGACTTAATTTACTTGACTTGCCTTCATGCACTCATCCTTCAGGACAGCGTAAATAGCTTCACATGTGTTGGGTACTATTTTACTCAACGCTTGTTTCGATATTGCAGTTGAAAATTCCAAATCCTTGTAGCTCCTTCCTGTTGCTAGGAATCTTAATGTTACGCCAGCCGTTTATGAGGAGAAATTCCCCTTCTCATACAAATACTTTTTTTCTCATAATATGAGGGGTTACAAGCTTTAACAGATAATTGTAAGTTTCGACATCCATCTGCAAGTAATTTCGCCAGTTGGTAACGAATTTTTTTTTTTTTATTACCGTTTCTCTGTTTGCCGAGGCGTCAACTGCCCGCAATTTTTCAATTAGAGCATTGAATGGTGCTGTCTTTTTGTCTCGGTTACTATATTATTTACTTTTAATCTTCTACAAACATGGGTGGTTTCTATATATTTCAAGGAATTCACTTACAAACTCTCGAGAACACTGACGAGTATCAGTCATTTCAATGCTAGACTGAGCAAACAGCTGTTTCGCGCCAGATTTGCAGCGATCTCCTGTCCACATGCTCCAACTTGTCTGCGCAGATGCGGTTTGAACCCACAGATTTGAGAGGTTTCGCTCAAACCTCCAACTCCAACTTCCAGGTTTGCACACACCTCAGGTTGGTGCAAATCTTCTGTCCACACCTGTCCTTCACAGGCGTCTAAAGCTAGCGAAATGAGGGATGCTCAACTACCAGGCTTACCGATAGATGGCTCTAGCGCGTGCCGGTCAAGAGATCGTATCATTGAGTGTCCGCCATATCTGAATTTGACAAAAAGCGAAGTGTCAAAACACGGATGAAAATGTTTTTCGTTCTGCGCCCTCATAAGTATTTTATATTGGATGTCCTAGATATCTACACATCAACATAATGAAGTGTTTCTAATCTAGCGAGAAAAAACAGTGACAGTTCTGCTATGAAATTCCTAAATTCGAGTGTGTTTTGAAAGTTTGACAAGCTGACTTATAAATTGTTTACTATTAATTTTACGAGTGCTTTACTTATTTGCCCGTTTTAAAACACTATTTAAGATTCAATGGAGGTCAACAAATTACCTTACTTGCCAAAGCTGTTAACTACAGGTATAATTCGGAAAGTCAAGTGTGGAAAACAGTGAAGACGTCTCTTGAAAAAAAGTTGACATCGTTCGCTTAGGGGTATCTTTACTGACAACAGAAATTACAACTGAACTATTAAAGTATTACTTCGTATAAACGGAAAAAAATCATAATTTTTTTTCGTTATCTGAAGTGATGCATTACCGATCTGCATATATGTTGACACTGTAATTGCAACATGCACTTACGAATTTGGCTCTCTCTTTGATCAGAAATTTAAATGCCATGATTTTATTAACGCCTGTACATGACACGTTGTATTTTAACTGAGTGATAAGGTAGGAGCACCAGTTTTTAACAGTGCTTCAGTCTTTGATACGAGACAAGAAATACATTTAAATGAGACAAACACAAAGGCCAACGTTAAGGCTCCTCTTAAATGCATGACTTGTATCATTTGGAAGTTAAGTCTAGTAATAATATTATATTGGACTGATCCATGATGATGTAGGAAGTGAAGGAAATTGTTGAAAATAACCTCGATCACAGCTGTTAATTTTAAGGCTGGGGTGTCTTAAAACTGTAATTTTCCAGTCTGACACCCAAACAATGACTGGTACAATGGTTTTATTTTAAAATTGAATTTAAAACATGTCAGTGAGCAAAATTAATTACACTTTGAATTACAACCTTGGAATTTTAGTGAAAGCTGCAGAAGCTGGCCAGACAGACATCCCAATGGCTGCTACAATCTGTGTGAGACAAGGGTGACATATTGCAAATTTAGTGTAAAAAGTTCCATATTGTCTGAATTTGTCCTATACTGACAGGACATTCTAGTCCAGTCGATTTTCTTATGTGCAAAAGTACACTAGCCAATACCAGTTGCACAAAGGTAGTGCCACATTACAAACTATCCGGTAACAACAGAATTATTGGTGAACAATGTACAAAAATAATATGTAATAACCTGAGAAATTCAAAAAGAAATAGAACAGTATTTGGAAAGAGAGTAACATTTTGAAAATAACAAATGACGCAAGTAGAGTTTTCAGTTTCTATGAAAGCTCACTTAATTTTTTTCCCCCCTCTCTCTTCTCCATTATCAAGGGAAAAATGTGATAACAAAAGTGCAAAAAAGTTGTGTACAATGTTGGAAATGATGAAAAAGAAAGTCTCACTATGCTTCCTCCTCCATGTGAAGAGTATTCCTGTAATAATAGCTAATAGCATACCAAGAATGTGAGGGTGTCACAGTGAAGATTTGTTTTCTGGTACAGACATCTGATACAACTATTCCACAGCAAAATATACTTTCAATAGGTGTGGTACCAGTGCACTCCCATAGGATAACAGCATATTATGTCCTCCAGGAATCATATTGGGTACACCACATACAGCATAAACTGTACAGCAACTACAATGCTTTGTGAGCAAGTAATAAGTCAGTATCTTTAATTTTAACGTAACTCTTAACTCCCATAATTACCTGCTTAAAGGTGTGCTTGTACTACAGGTTATTGGTAAAGCAAATACTAATTGAATAGGTCTTCACACTTTTAATACTTAGCAGAAATTCTGAAAAAAGTAAATTGTTTTATTACTTTATCACCTCTATGGCGAATGAAGAGGTACTGACTGGCTTCTTTGAACATTTAATAGATGCCTTCTTTTTACCTGTAATTGATAAAGAGCCATTCCAAGTTATGTACAGAACAATCTCTCACATTTTTCATGAGGTTTGTTATTCTGTACACTAATATTTCTTCTTCTAAATGGTAAATAATGCATTCAGACAGTGTTGGTATTAAAGGTAATTCATGAAATAAATTATATTTAAACCAGAAAATTAAAGGTTCCACATGGCACATGAAAAGTACCATTCTACACACATGTATGTACAGATTCCAAAATGTCTGTGAATTTGAGTTACAAACTTTTTTTAAATAGAAATATGAAGATCACAGTACTTTGGGTCTGCAATAACACAAACATAAAATACTTTAGTTCCATATGGGAAGCTTTGTTCTTTACGTGACTCGTGCAAGTGCTTTCACTCTTAATGGAAAACTAAATGGTTTATGTTAAAGTTAACTAGCAAAGAGTGTAACCATTTTTGCACAATTTCTGTGAAGTAAGATTCCTTAATGTTATTTCCTTCCTTTGTCATCATAACTTCATAATTTCAGCTCCGTATGGGACATATGAACTAACAAAATGAAATGCTTTTATTACTATGACCAGACAAAATCTTTTTAACATATAGTACACAGTTCAAATCAGCAAAAAGTGTAACTGTATAATTAAGGTAAATGTTGATGAAAATTAGGCATGTAACACGAATACTGAAATGTCCTAGATTTCCAAGTGTACCTGTAATCACTATATTCTGTACTTTGTAGTGCTAGAAAGATATTTGCATTCTTCCCCCCCCCCCCCCCCCCCTTCCTCAACACAGCAAAATATAATAGAAAGACATCCTAGCAGAATAAAGACAAAATTCAGAAAATTAGGTTCTAAAGTAATAAGAATGCTTGCGATCAATTGGCACATTGTGTTCGTTCTAGGAAGTATTAAAACAAGAATTAACAGAGTAACAATTTTATTGCTCTTATGTTGCAGAGTATCCACAAACATTACTGTTTGAAACATAGGGCCACTGCATACTCCATTAGATCACACCCATCCTGTGATTAAACTGTTTTCTTACAGTGAAAAATTCAAGTTGACATAGCTATTGAGGGAAACATTTTGTCACACTTAAAGCCATCTGTCAAATACGTCTCAGAACATTTTTTTTTCATTAATTTCACACAAATCACCTGTTTTTAATGCAAGTGCATATTTTGTAACACCAAACATCCTAATATAAGCTTGTATAATAAACAATTATAATTTTGTTACAATATCTACACAGGACATAAAGAGTTAATTTTACTTCAATGTGATTCATCTTTTGAAGTTCATCATTACACAACAACAAACCTATGGACAAAATAGTTCTAAAAAATCTGCCAAAATGTCACACCCATCTGCATAGAATGTCCCATTACATAATATTTTACAATTTTAGCACTATACATGATTAAACAATATGAGTTTATTTAAATTCTGCCTTATACTTGATTTGTTGTTTAAAATTTTCTCAGCTGCTTTTTTTCCATATGTTTTTAAGCGTATGCAGGAGTATAGGGATGCAATCTTACAAACAAGTTGAGCCTCATGTAAGTTCCTCAATCCTAATTTCACAATGGTAATCATGACCAAGAGCAGGAAATGGGTAATCTACAAATTTATTTTTAACACAATGCAAAATCTTGGCCTGTACATATTTCTGTTGCATATCCCGAGCAATCAGAAACATCTGAAACAGTTTCTGAGTATTCTACAACAGAGTACACACAGTCACTTGTTTTAACCAGTTTTCCCCAGTTAACAAAATTTACAAATGCATTTTTATTGGCCATATTGGGAAAAGCATAGAGAGAATCACATTCTAATGCAGATTTAACTACTGGTGGCTTCAGTATGTGAAGACAGTCTTTGCGTGTGATCTGCCTTGAAAGGCGCAATGACACATACCCTGCAATATAATACAGTATGTTTTGCTTGTAAAATGAGAACTTAATCATCAACTTATCATCAAGAGGTGCACACCACTTCTCTACTTCATTTTCTGCAGCACTTTCATCACTTTTTACTACATGCTTTCTTGCATAAAAATCATAAACAGGTGGCAAACAACACACATTAAAATTTGAGCAATTCCCATTCATTGCAGTGACACTGTTACCCAAGAGCAACTTTCTCATGGCACATTTGAACTGGTATGCATTTGTATTGTTCCAAACACCTCTGGACCGAATGCAGGAAAAAAAAAGCTCTATGTGGTCTTGTGATAGTTTATATGTTAGAAAATACTTCAGAGGAGATTCAACACAAAGCATACTCTCCAGAGCTATGTGCCTGATTGCATATTGAAAATTATCCCAAAAGCAAAAGTATTTCTTGCATGGAGCAGTGACGGAACACCAATGATTTTTAAGCTTTTGATATAATTTTCAGTGTGTGTGAAAATAGCAAGCCAATAAGATTTGTTGTCATCCCTCAGGGGGCTCTTATACCCTTTACCTAATGGATTTCTGGAGTTCAGAATATCAAAAACCCTATCAATATTATACAAGAATTCTACTGTTGCTTCACTTCCTTTAAAATTTGAATCACCAACCCTCCTCAAAAACTTTATACTATCTGCCACACTAGAACTCAAAAGTCTGTGGAGCTAATGAAACAGTCATTTTTCTATTTACATAACTTATATGTTGTCCTGATAGTTTGTTGGCGAATGTCATACCTTTTTGTTGTACCTTGTTCAATTGCTGAATGAAATGCCAGTTGGAGAGTCAATAGCAGATACTTCTGCTAGAGCATTTCTGGCAAACTTAATCATATGACACATGTCCAAGATACAATAAACATTGTATTTTTCCACAGGATGAGGAAAGTAGCTTTTAAAATCACCCTTGGAAAAATTTAAAGTACAGCCAAGTGAACGTAAAGTGCTTATATTTACCTTGCAGCCATCACATGTAATACACCAAACCCTAATGCCAGAACTATGCAGCCTCTCTAAAGCAGATTTTATCAATGTGGCCTGATTATTTGCCTGTACACCGTTGATAAAGAACTATGCAATCGGGCATTTAAATTTGCCTTTAATAGAGACAAGCATGGAAACCAGAGCCTAAGATGCCTCTATTACTTCTTTTGACTGAGGCACTTCCCTACTAAAGTCTAAAAAACCTGTGTATTGCTTAGTTCCTTGGTCCCAAAGTACTTGCTTCCCAATTGCCATACTGTCTACAATTAGACATGAATCGCGGAACTGCTCCCTTACAATTGGGTTCAAATCAATGTATTTAAAAACATCTTTTAAGAAGCCAGGTTCACAGTCTATACTTGCCACCCATTTGGAAATTAATGATTTATGGGGCAGAGGCATTAATTTTTGCAGGTATTCATATGCTTCTGGTGAATAAAAGTTCACAGTCATCGCAAACATTTTCACATTTGTTGTGTATCTATTACCCTTTGACGAGAGAGAGTTGTTCACTAAATTGCACACTAATTCCACTTGTGTTCCTTTCTGATGATTAAGGAAGTTATGTAACTTCTCAGGAAGATGCCCCTTCTCCTTCAATGAACTTATGATGTCATCCTTGCAAAACACTTTCTTCTCTCTTCTTCGAAGTTTTTCACGGGCGCACTTCAGTTTACGTTTTAATTCATGCACACTGTCTGAGAAAAAATTGCAAGTTTCGGTCGCCTTGTCTTCCATTTCTGCTTTCGACTGTATACCACAATCAATTACTTAAGAACCAACTGCACTCTGAAATAAACAAATAATTTCGTTATATATGATTGAAATAACTCAAGGCTTGATGAAAAAATATTATAAGAAAACTTTGGGGATGTGAAAACATCCTTATACAAACGTTTTCGACACAATTCGCAGCTTCTGCATTGGATAAATGGGACATGCTTTCCACAGAAGAATTCTCATTGACAACATTCTCCACGCAATCAGTAGCTTCTGCAGTGGGCAAATCGAGCACGGATTCCAGGACAGAACGCTAAAAACAAAAATATGGACCTGTATTACAACACTGCTTAGACCTATGTAGCCCATTTGTGTCCGTACGAAATAAATTCACAAAAGTCAAAAAGCATACACATAGCAAGGAAATTCATTAGCTACCTCAAATGGAGAAGCATAGTTGTCACACAAAATCCTAACAACATGTCGTCGTGGCTGTTTATTTGGTGGCATCAAATGTGCCGGAAAGTCAAAAACTGATGGCACTGCTTCGGGTCTGAAACGTTTCTTCCATGTTCCAGGGCTCACTACGTAATCACCTTGCCGGAAAAGGTTTCCGCAAAGAAAACTGCAAGACGTAGGATTAAAATCTTTCCACTTCATGGAAGTAATCCACTTCTTTAGCGGCTCTGCGTACTTCAGAGGAAAGCTGTTCAAAAACATCGAATTAGCAAACGCACTAAGTCTGTATTGTTATCGTATTGTATCGGTAGTCCTATTACCTGTGAAATGGTAAGTCACTTTCCTTACTCCATCGTTTCGTACAGTTGAAAGCGGAACAAGAAATCACCATTTCGATAATCCTTAATTCCTTATACACCGTACAGACCGAGAGAAACTTCTTGGCAAATTCGAATAGGGCGGGCAATACAGACGACAGTAATCAGCTGGTAGAGCCATCTATCGGTAGGTCCGGTAGTTGAGCATCCCTCATTTCGCTAGCTTTAGACGCCTGTCACACCTTCGACCATGGTCGAAGGTCCACACGCAACGATCTGTCTGCGCAGATGTGATGTGCGCAGACATTTGCGCAGACAGATCGTTCCGTGTGGACGGGCCTTATGTCAAACGTTTGCCGTGTACGCGATATGGATTCGTTGGGGCACAGTGGACTAGATAACTTAAGATCAGAATGGGAGGAAAGAAACGCGTTTCTTCTACCTTTCTCAATGATTGGAGATGCCCCAAATCTTGGTTGTCACTTAGGTGAGCAGAACAATTTTATTGTGGCTTAATGATAAGGCTGTGATAAGATATGATAGGTCTATCCTGGAACATTACTAAATAATCATAACTCCACTGTATTTGATCGAAGTATAATTAAGCCCCTTAAATAAAAAATGAATATGATTACATTCGAAAAAAGAAATTATAGTCTTACAGTATGACGTGGAAATAATCCTGTTCCCCCGCTCGGTATTGGGCGCATTGCCGCGGTTCGCGCGGCAACCCCCCCGTCGGATGTAAGAGTCCTCACTCGGGTGTGTATGTTTTTTGCCCTTGTGTGTGTGTGTGTGTGTGTGTGTGTGTGTGTGTGAGCCAGCATTGGGTGTAATTTCAGCTCCCCACAAGTGGAGACAATATAATTTTATCCTTATTTGAACAGTCATAGCGTCTATATAGAATAATAGCTTTTTAAAAATAGTCAGTTCATGTTAATGTTACGCATGTAATTAAAATGCAATGTTTTATTTCCAATAACATCGTTTAAAACACCTATGCGGCCAAGAATATTGAAACATTGTTGTGTTCAAACAAACATTCAGACTGACTATACTTCTGTCATTGCTTTCTATTTGTCTGTTTCTCACTGTTTAATCTTCAGTATCAGGAGACAGTTGTCCCAGCAGTGTCTCAGTAGTCCACATGTATTTCACTATTCCTGATATATTTGTCCCGAGAATATTCAGCAGTTTCGTTGATATTTAAAAACTTTCTAACACCATTTAGTATCCTGCCTCAGTTCTACATTTTTTAATTTAATTGTAAGTGAAGTATAAAAATAAAAAATAAATATTGATTACTTTCTAAAATCTAATGAACACTAAAACATCAACGGTATTATTGTAATTTGATTTTTTTATATGAAACTGTTCCAGTTGCTGTCTGACCAACTAAATTTTAATTTTACATTATTACTATAAATCACTTACAGTAAATTCAGGGACAGCCCCTTTGAGAAGTTCGCAGTCATTTTTTTTTTACCATCTCCTATTGACTGACTTTTGATCCATCTCTAATGGCCTTCTAATCTACATAACATTGAAACCTAATCTTTCTTCCTTGTAATAAATTGGAATCTTTCACAGCTGAAATAGCAATTTTCAGCTGAAAATTTAAGAGCGTTTGTCCTATGACTTTTTGCTTAAAGGATAGATTAGCATTATTACACAACAAAGGAAAACTAATATTAAGCTTCTGTTAAGTTTGGAAGGTAGGAGACGAGGTACTGGCAGAAGTAAAGCTGTGAGGACGGGGCGTGAGTCTTGCTTGGGTAGCTCAGTTGGTAGAGCACTTGCCCGTGAAAGGCAAAGGTCTCGAGTTCGAGTCTTGGTCCGGCACACAGTTTTAATCTGCCAGGAAAGTTTCATATCAGCGCACACTCCGCTGCAGATTGAAAATCTCATTCTGGTAACATCCCCCAGGCTGTGGCTAAGCCATGTCTCCGCAATATCCTTTCTTTCAGGAGTGCTAGTTCTGTAGTTCTGCAAGTTTCGCAGGAGAGCTTCTGTGAAGTTTGGAAGGTAGGAGATGAGGTACTGGCAGAAGTAAAGCTGTGAGGACGGGGCGTGAGTCGTGCTTGGGTAGCTCAGTTGGTAGAGCACTTGCCCGTGAAAGGCAAAGGTCCCGAGTTCGAGTCTCGGTCCGGCACAGTTTTTATCTGCCAGGAAAGTTTCATATCAGCACACACTCCGCTGCAGAGTGAAAATCTCATTCTGGAATATTAATTCTCCTTCAGTTCAGTTAGTAACCTTTAATACTGCTCTGCCTTCACAAAGTTTTGAAGTCTCCATTAAAATATTTATCATTCTCTCATTGCAGTCGATTTTTTATCTTAATGTGACAGCAAAATAGGAGGCTGTTCATTCTGTGTTGACTACACATTACTGAGAAAAATCATTTCTGTTCTGGCACTTGGGTCTACTGTAGTAAACTATTATTCTATGATTGTGTCCTTTATATATATATTGGAATATATGAAGCTTGCTTTTCAGCAGCTGTTGAGCAGATTCAATATGACTGTTATGCCTTTGCAGCATTTGCTCGTAGATTAGTGGAATCAACTAGGTAAAAATCATATGTCAGAAAAATATTTCAATATTTTGATGTCTTAGTTGGAGAAATTTATGAACTGACATTCTTCATCCTTTCCCTTTCTTGGTGGCGATGCCAAGAATTAAAAGCTTCGTATTTAATCCTTGAAATGTGGGGCATGCAGTCATGCAAACTCCAGCTTTTACAGTGACATTTGAAGGACCTGTCTTCTGGCTATCCGCAGAGTGAATGGCAATAAAATACATGGGTAAAATATCTGAAAAAAATTGAGTTTGCATGACTATTCATCCCAAATTTTCATTTATTATTCATTGTGTTGTGAAAAGCTTAAAATAAGTAACACTGTCTTTTTCTAACTTTTTACAGTAAATACAAATTTATTTTAGTATGTATTGCTTAGCTTTGGTACATCACAACTGGTATCTGTTAACATGTCTTTCATAGCACTATCAGTAGACGTTTGCCTATTACACTTATATTTCTGTACTAGCAAAGACGTTGACTACATAGTTATGTAAAATAACCTCAAATGCAAAAGAAGCAACATTCCAAGATCTCACATTAAAAACCAAAGAGTTTCTTAGTAAGGCAAATGACTACACCAGTGTACATAGTAAAATACTGGTATGTAACAGTCCCACTGTCCTTCACCATGTGGATACCACACAAAGGACTGAGGCATACATAAATAGCTCAGCTAATCGAAAGCATTGTGTACAGTATGTTTTATTCAGTAATGAAACAACTTGGTATGTAAATTATGCTTAATACTGTCTGTTTTGTTATGACTCTGCAAGCACCTTCTTGAAGTCTAAATCCAGATGATACTAGAAGGACCAATGTACAAAAACTCCCAGGTTTTATTGCATCTAACACTCATTTGGGATGAATAACTTTTAAACAACATTAAGTCCCCATTTTAAAAATTCAGAATCCCCCCCCCCCCTTTTTTTCAAAGTCAAAATAGTGCTTATTCTGAGCCAGATTGAGTTTCCACCTAAATGGAAAACAATGTATGAATATCCAGAAATTTTTCCGTTTCACTCCTGTTGACGATTATTATGTGATAGTGTAACTGACAGAAAGAGTTTACACTCAGCAGGCTGTGAAATGTGCACTGTTGTGAAACTTCCTGGCAGATTAAATTTGTGTGCCAAATTGGAACTCGAAACTGGGGACTAGATTTATTCGGGCAATACTCTTAACCGAGTGAGCTATCTAGGTATGACTTGCAGCATGTCCTCATAGCTTGACTTCTCCCCATCTCTCTCTTGTTGTTGTTGCTGTCATCAGGGTTTCCTCCCAGTGAGCTGGGTAGGAACTTGGTGACTCCATTGATTTCTGTCCTGGTATAGCTTTTCCCTCTCCACTACATCCCATGTTATTCCTTTCCTCTTGAGATCTTCCTTAACCTGGTCTGTCCATCTCTTTTCAGGCTACCCAATTGGTCTTCCTGGCACCTCCATCTCCAAATACTGGTGTGGAGTTGGAGTCGGGTGTATTTGCTTCACATGACCAAACCACACCAATCTCAAAGTGCTCATCCTCTCCTCTATAGTCAATGTCACCTACAGGTATCTCGTTACATAATTAGTCCTGACTCTGTCTCTCCTAGGTTTTGGTAGAGCTGACCTAAGGAACTTCATTTCACATGCTTGGATTTGACTTTATTGTCTCTTATTTATGACACAGGCCTCTAGACTATACATCATGATCAGCAGGAGATAAGTTTTATACATGGTCTGTTTGGCTCTTAGAGGGACTTCCTTGTCCAAGGTTAGATTTTGTACCTGGTGGAAGAAGCTAGATCCTTTTGTTATTCTGTTTAAGACTTCTAGCTTGGAACTTCCATAATGTGATGTGATGCTACCCAGGTAATTGAAGCTTTTCACGTATTCAACCTTCTCCCCCTCCAGCATGATGTTACAAGGTGTGGGTGTCCTGCTCATCTTCATTGCCACTGTCTTGTTCCTACTCTCAGTTAACTTGACTTTTTATAATGTTGTGTTCCAGTAATCTAGTCTCCTTTGAATTTCCATTTCCGTCTCTCCCCAAATGGCGATGTCATCAGCAAAAACAAAAGCTTTGAGATCTTCATTTTCTTCTTCCTTGATTTCTTTTATGATTGTGTCCATAAGTGTAATGAAGACTCCTACTTATACACTGCTAACACAACCATTGTACAGCATCTGGACTTTTTTAATTAATGAATCAGGAACATTGTTTCTCAAGCGTTCCCATATTTTATCCCATGATACACTGTCATATGCTTGTTACAAATGCACGAATACTACTAGCAAGTCCTTTCTTTTTTTCTAATACTTCTCCATTAACTGATGGAGGGAGAAAATGAGATCTATTGTTACCCTATTACTTCTGAACCCATGCTGCTGTTCCTCTAATTGCTGTTCTAGAATTTTCCACAATCTATGACCTTTTCCATTTTCTTAAGGCAGTGTGATAACAGTGTGATTCTTCAGCAGTTGGTGCACTTCTTTCTACTACCTTTCTTGAAGAGTAGTATTATAATTCCTTTTTTCCATTCATCTGGCACTTTGTTTTCTTTCCATATAACCCCCAGCACCCACTGTAACCATTGTATTCCATGGATTCCTGTGGCTTTAATCATATCCACTGTCAGCTCATCTACACCAGCCGCCTTCCCACTTTTCATCTGTCTCACGGAATTCTCAGTTTCTAACCAAGAGATTGGATCCTGCTCCTCCTCTAATTCAGTGACTTTGGTGTCACTTTCTTGTGAACCTTCCCCATTCAGTAAGATTTCAAAATAATTCTTCATCTCTTCTCTGATACCTTCCATGCCCCTGATAATATGCCAATCCTTTGATTCAATCGCTTTTATGTCTTCTCCATCAGATCTTTTACTTTTCAATAACCCATATAGTAGATTTTGGTTCCCTTTGCTATCCTACTCTAGTTTCTGGGTGAATATTTCCCAACTTTTCTCCTTTTTTTCTTTCACAATTCTCTTTGCTTAGAGTTTCTTTTGTCACTAATCCTTCTCCACTGTTGTCACCTTGTGTTCATCTTTTGGCACGAGCCCCTGGTTCTGATTTCTTTTTTCAAACTCCATGTTTTTCTTTGCCATATTACATTTTTTTAATTGCGTCTTTTATCATATCATTCCACCAACTAGTTTCTTTGTCTTTCACTTTACTCTTTGTTTTGCTGCATATCTGCACAGCACTGGTAACTACTGATGTTTTAAATAGGTTCCACCCTTCCTCTACGCTACTGCTTTCAGTTTGTGGCAATTTTTGTGCTACTAGATTTTGGAAACTTCTTTCAACTTCCACTCCTTAATTTTTGGCATTCTTTATACAGCATTCAAACTCTTCCTCTTGTAATTTAGATCAGCTACTAGTTACCTGTGGTCACTGTCCACATATTCACTTCGTATGACTTTAGAGTCCCTTACTTTTCCTCCAATTAATTTGTCTGTTAATATATAGTCTATAACTGTCTTAGATTTGCCACCCCGGCCATATCTAATAATCTTATGGCTATCTTGTTTCTTGAAGAATGTATTCTTCACTAACAGATGATTCCTTATGCACAGATTTAGAATTTCTTCATCTTCAACATTTCGTCTTCCGTATCCTAAAGGGCCCATCACCACCTCATAGCCGTTTCTATCCATGCCAATCTGAGCATTCAGATCCCCAATTATCATAATATTATCTTCTCTTTCTTGGTCTTCCAGTTCTTCAAGGACTTTTGTTTTTTCTTCCTCACTGCACCCTTGCTGAGGTGCGTACACTTGGAGTACAGCAAAACTATTCTTTTTAAAGTTCACTCTTGCTCTAATTACCCTTTCACTTAACAAAGCACATATCAGTAACTGAGTCAATGTCTTTGTGAAACACAAATCCCATTCCATTTTTTGCCTCTCTGTTGTGACCCTGCCAGTATAATTTGTACCCACCTCTCAGTAATTTAGAGTTTTTTCCCTTCCACGCGGTCTCACTCAATCCAAGGATATGAATCTTTCTCCTCTCCATCATGTATCCAATCTCTTCAGTCTTTCCTGTCAAGGTTATTACATTTAATGTTCCCATTCTCAACTTGTTTTTGCGTTTTTGTTGGGTTCTGAACTGTGCCCAAAATAGAGTATTCAGTCTTTTTATGAATGCTATATGTTCATCCATTACCAAGCTGCCCATAGGAGCTGGTCTAATACCATGGGCAAGGTTATTGTTGCCAATGCCCAACACACAAACATGACAGCAGTATAATGCTAGTCAGCTCTCCCCAGTCATCTTAAGCATGCCTCTTCCACCTGATGCACAGCATAATCACAAGATTAGTTTACCACTTGGCTGTGGAAAATTAAAACCAATGATGACTTGCTGAGCCTATGTTCAGTCTACCATGACAGAGCTGTGGTAGTACACCTGTGAGAACACAGTCGTGCAATGTTGAAGGTTTTGTACATCTATACTTGATTCTAAACACATCAGTAGCAAAAAAGAAAACATCATTTTCATATGACATGTGTAAGCTGCCACAGAAATAACTGTGCCTGGTAGAGTAGACATTTTCATACTGCACAATAATATGACAAACTGCAGAGAAGGAGATTACCTTGGTGCAGCCCTAAGCTGCTAAAAGTTAATTTCATCAGTCAATTTGAGGATTGTTTTGGGAGGTTTTCCACATTCATCTAGTCATATATTGACCCTGAGAAATGCATTTAGTTCACCTTCAGTTGTGCCAATTGACACAAAAAATAGAAATCATGCAACTAATCGAAGTAATCCATTATGGGAACAGATGTGAAGTTTTTAAACAAACAAAGTGTTATAGAAGACATCACAGTTGAATAAGCCTCCTTAAAAGTTTATGCCCCGTTTCTCCAATGCAAGGGGTATTGATGTAGCATTTTTGTTGACAGCCAGCAGGATTTTTGTAACCTTTCTGCTTAGTTTTTCTTTTTCAGATATTTGGTTTCAAACCAAGGGTGCATGGATAAATTATTTTTGTGTGTATTTTCTTGCTTTATTTCATAGCTTGTTGGGTTTAATCATATGGGGGTGTATTTTCATGCCATTGAATCAAAAATTGCCATCTGTATTCATATTAATACCATAAAAAGCTATACTTTGCATATACTATTGAAACATGCTTATCATTTAGTTACCAAAGTAGTCTACCTTAAGAATACTAAATAGATAACTATCCATGTTTTGAGACAGAATATTGTCAAGAATACTGTCTGAACATATTTAGGATTATTATACAAAATTTTATTTTGAATTATCAGCCACACCTTTCAAACACTTTCCCAGCTCCACTTCTTATATCTGTGCAGTGCCTATTATGAGTTGTTTCAGCAGTATCACACCACCCTTTCCTCCTTTAGTGGTAAACCTAGCTATACAAGCCATCCAGGCAACCAATAAGAAACATGTTATGTGTGCAGTTGCTGGCTGCATCATGGATTGCAGAGGGCAGGTACACACGTTCTTGTGCTTGAGTCTTCTTACAGAGCAGACAGCTTTTACTTTTCAACAGACTGGATAGCTTAGGTCACCAGTCTCTGACTCTGTTCTACAGGACAGACTACCATATACCACAAATGTGAATGGATTCCTCCCACACTTCCTATTTCTTTATTTTATTTGACCACCTGGCACTCATCCTCTATACCACCTTAGGTGATCCATCTGTAACCTGTACTTTCGGAATATAACCAAAATTCAGTCCATTTCACTCTCTCATCTCAATTAGTGACTTCCAATATCCATTCTTCAACATCCTAATCAGGGCACCACTAATGTTTCTTTACAAATAATTTTTGATTTTGACAGAACACTGAAGTCATAGATGGATTTTGCATCTTCCATGTTAAAAAGATCCCACATGAAATCTGCACCAAACCAGTGTTTCTTCATTCACTTCTACATCTATATTGATACTCTGCAAATCACAACCAAGTGCCTGGCAGAGGGTTCATTGAACCACCTTCACAATAATTCTCTATTATTCCAATCTCAAACAGTGCACAGAAAAAATGAACACCTGTATCTTTGCATGCAAGCTCTGATTTCTCGTATTTTATTATGATGATCATTTCTTCCTATGTAGGTTGGCACCAACAAAATATTTTCGCATTCAGAGGATTAAGATGGTGATGGAAATTTTGTGAGAAGATTCAGCCACAACGAAAAATGCCTTTGTTTTAAAGATGTCCACCCCAAATCCTGTATCATGTCAGTTACACTCTGTCCCCTGTTCCTTCATAATACAAAAGGTGCTGATCTTCTTGAACTTTCTTGTTGTACTCTGTTAATCCTGTCTGGTAAGGATTCCACACCGCACAGCAGTACTCTGAAAGGGTATGGAGAAGTGTAATGTAGCCTGTCTCTTTAGTAGATCTGTCGAATCTTTCTAAGTTTTCTTCCAATAAAATTCACTCTTTTGTTCAACTTCCTCACAACATTTTGTATGTGTTTTTTCCAATTTAAGTTGTTCGTAATTGTAATTCCTAGATATTACTTGAATTTACAACCTTTCGATTTGACTGACTTATCGTGTAAACGAAGTTTAGCGAATGCCTTTTAGCACTCATGTGAATGACCTCACACTTTTCATTATTTAGGGTCATTTGCCAATTTTTGCACCATACAGATATCTTTCCTAGATCTGTTTGCAATTTGTTTTGATACTATAATGACTTTACTAGAAGATAAATGACAGCATCATCTGCAAATAACCTAAGATAGCTGCTCAGATTGTATCATATATCATTTATATGGGTAAGGAATAGTAGAAGGCCAGTAACACCATCTTAGGGAATACCAGAAATCACTTCTGTCTTATTCAGTGACCATCTTCTGCTTGTAATTCCATTCAGTATTATTTACTGTTCTGCTGAAAAACAGTACTCCATCTTCAAGGAAATAATGCATGTTGATTATTTCTTGATTGCTAATTTCTTAGCCGTTATGTCATTTCTAACCACGCTGTGCCACACTCTTACAAGCAAACCAATTTTATCTATCTTTTTTCGTTGGAAAGTCTCTGCCAGCTTTGATATTTGCATAAAGTTCCTTTGATTATCTTAACAGCAGATCTATGATTGCATTTTGGCAACGGTTTATATGTAAAATTTCAAAACTATATAAGTGAAACAACAAAGCCAGCCAATTCACTTGAGCATGTAGAAAATAACATCAGGGAAGTAAGTGGTCAGTAAAGAAACTAGAATGATGACTGGCCAGCTGGTAATGAAATTTCTTAAATGCTCAGACACTTACAAATGCCTCCTGTTCTACAACTGAATGCACTCTTTCACAAGTGTATACTGCCTCGCCCTAACAAATCCAATCACATAAGCACTTAGTTTTCTGTTGCCCAACCACTGCTGACATAAGCAGGCTCCCAAAGCATCATTTGAAGCATACATTGTTTCGCTAAAATCATTCACATAGCAGGGTTAATATACTTTTGTTGACATAACAAGCTTTGCTTAATTCTAACCTAGGCAACATTGTACCAGTCAGCCCAAGACCACTACATGGTTTTCTTCAACATTAATGTGCTGTACTGTTTAACACTTAACTTGAAGCGCACTGCTTACAAAAACTACTTGGGCTCAGGAAAGACTTTAGCTGCCACTTTGAGTTAAAACATGATGAACTTTTTATGTCACTAATCTTACGTTTTTTTTGTATGCGTTTGTTAATGGTCTAGAATGTAGGTGATTAATATGGATGAAAATTTTTTCAGAACATATTATGATAGAAGTAATAAATAATTCACATAACAATATGAATTAGGATAGACTGTTACTTGCCCACAGAGGAGGCACTGAAAAGCAGACAGTGACATTCAAAAATAGACTGTTGGACATTTCTGAGCTGTTGGACAGCCCTTCATCAGATGAAAGTAAAATAAAAGAACCAGTCACTCACACATGGCCACTGTCGTCTCCAGGGACTGTGGCCCCACTGGTGTGACTATCAATGGCTGGGAAGGGTACTGGGAGATCACAGAAGTGGTGTGTGGTGGGGAGAAGTAGCAAAGCAAGGGTGGGGGAAAATACTGTAGTGCAGTGCTGACTGTGGGAGCATGCAGGGGTGTGATGGGGAACAAGATGGTGAGCTCTGCCAGGAGCAGCATTGGGAGAGCTGTGCTGGATGGGGAGGGGGAGGGGGCGGCAGAGAAAGGGAAACGACTATGCAGGTGAGCTGGGGTTGTGAGGGTGAGGTTGGGGTCAGAGCAGGGAAGGGGATAGGGCCAGGGTCTGGTGCATTTCAAAAAAGTTAGTTGTGAGGACACTAATGGCCATTAAAGTCAAACACAATGTGTTTGGCTGCATGCCGGTGGCTATTTGCTGATGGCAGTTTGTGCAAACAGATAGTAGTTGGAGCTGAGTTGACAGACTAAGTGGCTGCTTTCACAGGTAGTCTTGTTTTTGATGGGATGGGAAGTGCCTGTGACACGACTGCAGTAGGTGTTAGTGGGAGGATGCATGGGACAGGTATTGCAACCAGGTCTTCTACAGGGTTATGAGCCTGTAACTTGTGGTCTAGTGGTTTGTGTCACTACCTCTACATTGCAAGGTTCTGGGTTCAATTCTCAGCTGGGTTGGAGATTTTCTTTGTTCAGGGGCTGGATGTTTATGCTATCCTAATCATTTTATTTTGTCTTCACACAAAAATGCACATGTCACATAAGTTACACCATATACAAAACCAGGAAACCAAACAGCTCCAGGGGTGTATGATGACATGTGTCTGTTACATATTTGCGAGCGTGTGGGGGAAGGATTTGGTGGCAGGGATGGAATAGTAATGAACAATGATATTGCATAGGTTGGTGGTGAAATACTGCACTACTGAATAAAGCCGTGTATTGGATTCTACAATATTGTATACTGATATAACTACAACACAAATTTGCATGCTCATGTGTTGGCAAATGAAACCCATAAATAAAGAAGTATGTATGAGAACACTATCCTTGATACTTCTGCTTACATAATTTTATAATGTAATCCAGTACCCAATACACAGTCATCATTGAATGACTGTAAAGGGGTATAGACTTGGATGAGATAGACAGAATTTCTAGTTGGGGCAATGAATGGCAGCTTGCTCTAAATATGTAAAAATGTAAGTTAATGCAGATGTGTAGGAAAAACAACCCTGTAATTTTCGAATACAGCATTGTTAATGTGTTACTTAACATGGTCACAATAATTAAATATCTTGCTGTAACGTTGCAGTGCGATATGAAATGGAATGAGCATGTCAGGCTGGTAGTCGGGAAGGCAAAATCTTGACTTTGTTTTATTGGGAGAATTTTGGGAAAGTGTAGCTTATCTATAAAGGAGACTACATATGGAATGCTAGTGCGGCCCTTTCTTGAGTACTGCTCGAGTGTTCCTGATCCCCACCAGGTTGGACTGAAGGAAGACATTTAAGCAATTCAGTGGCATACTGCTAAGTTTGTTACCAATAGGTTGGTCAGCAGAAAAGTATTTCAGAAATGCTTTGTGAACTCAAATGGGAATCCCTGGAGGGAAGACTATGCCCTTCTCATGAAGTACTATTTTGGGAATTTAGAGAACATGCAGCTGAATGCAGATCACTTCTTTGCTGCCAAAGTACATTTCACTTGAAGATAAGAACATAAGACGAGAGAAATTAGGGCTCATGTGGAAGATTATAGATAGTTATTTTTCCTTCGCTCTATTTGCATGTGGAACAGGAAAGGCGATGACAAGTAACAGTATGTGGTACCCTCCACAATGCACCATACAGTGACTTGCAGACTATGTACGTAGATGCAGCTATATTCTCAAGGACTGATAATAAATGTAAAGTTTCTGATCAGTAATTACAACTACGTTTGTGACATCTGCATATCTAAGGATAATACCTTGAGAAGCAATTTAACTGTAGCTAATACTTGATACACTTTGACAGTGATCACATCTTATGTAAAAAATAAGTCAACCAACTATTAAAGAAAACAAATTGATATATAAGCGGATAAAACAGCTTCAAAAGTTATGTATTTATAAAAAAAGCTATTACATTTTGATTTTTCATATCTATTGATATCATCATAGGATGTGGTAAACACTATATATTTTAGATCATGTCAAAACTATTGAATTGGGATAAAATGCAAGTATTAGTTATGTAAAGTACACCTTGAGTCAAAATACTCATAATGCACACAGGTATCGATATTAACATCATATTTCGATTTTTGTAACACTGAAACAATACCTCAATTAAAAGATGAAAAATCATCTTCCAAGGAAAATTGACATTAAATTGTAATTTATTCTCTATTAGTGTCAACAACCTCCACTGATAGAAAGTTTCCAGACTTGTTGAGAACAATGGTACTAAATTATATTTCTACAGAGTGTGTTCATTATGAAGAAGTTGAATTGTAACATTAAATTTACTAACATCTGGTTGATATTTAACAGTAATTTGAACAGTTATTAGTGACCTGCATAAAGAAGTTAATATGAAAGAATTGTTTGACTTTGGTCAAATATAATGTTTGTCACAGAAAACGAGGAGGGTGTTGCTAATGAGATATGTTTGGCGACAGATGTCTTGTGTAAGTTCTTTTCATGTTAAAGTGTTGTGCAACTCTTAGAGCTTATGCTGTGACATTAATGGCCTTGGTCTTTTATATAAGGGGTGAGGATGGGGGGGGGGGGGGGGGGGGGGAGAATGATAACTATGCAGTTTTTATTTCTGCAAAATTATTGAGAACGAAGCTGTGTGTTTTATACAACCTCATTTTCTTGAACAGAAGCTGAGTTTGTCGTGCAGAACTTACATCAGGTATGATGGCACATGCTATTGCTAGATGAGAATTCGAGGAGTGGCCACAAGGTGCACACCAAGATACTTACACGTGGGATTTCTGCACATGAGTACATCTGATAGCAGCATTTCGATTGTAACTTAGTTTGCCCTTTAACATTGTATAGGTTGCTTTCTGAGGTGCAATATAAAGTTTATATAGTTTACACCATGTTCAGCAAAAACTTTCATGTTTGTTTTTAGTTGTAGTCTGCTAATACTTTGGCTACAGTATTGCCAAGTATTCTTTCTTGTTGGGAGGCCTGGTAATGAGTGCACTCAACCTTGTGACATCAGCTGAGAACTATTTGACTACTACTACTACTAGTAGTAGTAGTAGTAGTAGTAGTAGTAGATTGGCACTCTGGAAAGTTTCCAAAAATGGTTGGGAGAATGGTGAGCAGACTAAATGCCCCCCTGAACTGTGTCTGCATGATGGCCAGTACACTTGCTTTGGGCCTGGTCAAAAAGTTTTTTTTTAATCGCTTTGGGTAGTAGGAACAAGATATCATCAACATACAAAGTTACACCTAGTGCTTTGAGTTATTATTGTTGGCTATTGTAAAGAGGTTTCAGATTGATGTCCCACGATGGAGGCTCAAGGTGTGCATTCTTTAGTGACTGCTTTTGTCAGATTGCTATTACTACATGGCAGAGTAACTGCTCTATGTGCACAGTAGTCTAGACCCGGACACTTAAGATGACTCAGCTCACAAATAAAGCAAGCCACCAAGAATTTGAAAGGCACCAGGTATATTGTTCACGACTGCAACAACACGTTGGACTTGGGAATCATGGACAACTCTAAAATGTGATTAGTTGCATCTTCAGTGCATTTCCAATTTTTAAAGCCATATGGAGTATTATCCATTCCATATGAAGCTTCGTAATTAACATGTTTTCAAACATTTCACAAGAACATTTATATCACAAAGAATATGTAGGATTTTGGTTGGGTAGGCTCTTTATTGTCCCCCATTTTGAAGATTATTACACCTGCAGATTCCAAAATGCTTGGTAACTTCCTTGCATAATACTCTAATTGTATATCCTGTTGCAAGTGAGAGTGATGGCAGTCCCCAAGTATTTCAATTTCTAGACCACTCATTAGTTACTACATCATGGCTAATTATATGTAGGCTGAGCAGGTGGCTAGCATGTTATGAATGTGATGAAGCCTAGATAGCTATTCCAAGTAAACTGGATGTAAGATGTCAACTGTGTGTCAGTGTTAGCAGTAACACACACACACACACACACACACACACACACACACACACACACACACACAGTCTCTCTCTCTCTCTCTCTCTCTCTCTCTCTCTCTCTCTGTCTGTCATGATCTGACTGGTAGTGGCATAGTGGCCCGTACCTGGAATAGTGCATCAGACAAGCAGCCCTTGTTGATCACATCAAACAGAACCATCACGAATTATTTCCTGGAATGTGGACTACAAGCAAAGATGCTGCTATCCTGACTTCCTCTCACAGCTCATCACGCTACCCAGCTCTGACAACAAGAGTAGAGACTCAAGTGCAAAACAAAAATAAATACCATTGTCATTTATGATGATATAGTCTAAAATGACAGTACATCTCTGGTACTCATTGTCACCCATTCCATTTTATCATTGTTCTGTAATGCCTAGTAGAGTGTTCTTTCAACAAGAATGTGTTCTTACTTACACTTCTTGCGTTACCCAATCCACCCACTACCATGTTCACAATCTTTCCTGTACAGTACGATTAAGGGTCCTCTGCCACTAAGCATGTAGTGGGGTTGGAGAAGTGATGTCTGATCTGGCCTGCATTACTGCTAGTATTCCTAGGCCATTTTGCCAATAGTGTGAGACACATGACTTTTACACCCTTATGATCATGTGCACACAAGATACCTGGACAGCATTGTTGCCAAAGGCAGCTATACAAACTATTGAAATTGTTGTCCAAGACAGATTGCCCATCATGGAAAAACCAAGTGATTTTGGTAATATACAATGTACAACTTCTGTGATAAGTGAATAAAACTTCATTACTGTGGGGTCACTGATGTACAACTACTTACAGTTTTAGGCCCTGTTGCATTCCTCATTTATAATGACAATTCTCTTGTGGTTAAGAGGCTAAACTGGGAGAAGGAACAGGGTTTAAATCCAGTCCGAGCCTGTGTTTTGTCTTCATTGATCTAGTTATTGTTGGAACATTAGAGTGCAATCTTCCTAACATAGTTTAATTGCGTTTGGGATTTATTTAAAGTGAAATTTGCAGACACTACGTAAATACTCACTGATGATGGTCCAGAAAGGCAGAACATAATTAAGTACAAATTAAAGAAAATAGAGACATGGAAAGAAAAAAGGAGAAAGAGCTACACCACTTAAAATCTTATGTAATTTTAAGCAAGGCAGAACTGTCTCCAATCACTAGCTACATATTCAACAGAAATCAATAGTCTTGGTCAAAAATAGTAAAGTAAATATGCTAGTTTTCAGAGGAGTTCAACAGGGTTCAGTTCTTAGACCATTTCTGTTCTTGCTGCAGGGCAGGGTTTTGTTGTCTGTGCAGGCTGCACATTAAAATTCAGCTACCTCAGAATAACATCTGCTCAATGGCCCTTCACTGGACAACTTAGATACTTGCAAAATGATGTAAAAGCAGCATTGATAAAGAAACACCATTTCATTTCATTTCACCATTGATAAAGAAACACCATTTCATTTCATTTTATTATCTTTCTGTAAATCATTTACATGATGTAGGAATTGTCACAACAAAGTTATCATACTAGTACAAGTACTATAGACATAATAATGGAATATCACTTTCAAGGTATTTTTTAAAAGTACAAATTTAGACATATAAATTAAAATTTTTGGCAATAAATGTACACACAATCAAAGTACTCATCTACGTCGTAGAAAGTTTTACTTAAAAGGTAATTTTTAAGCCCAGGCTTAAATTTTACTTCATCTATTATTTCCTTCATGTACACTGGCAGAGCATTGTAAAGTTTTATTCCAAAATAACTTACATGCTTTTGGGTTTGTGTTGTCCTTACCCTTTATACATACAAATTCTTATGAGTTCTAGTATTATAATTATGGCAGTCCTCATTCATATGTAGATTTTTCATATGTGCTCTTGTACACAGAATGCTTTTAAAAATATACAGTGATGGTATTGAGTATTTGCAGTTCTTTGAAAAGGGGCCTACATTGAGTTCTTGGAGAGTTGTGTTATGATTCGTATAGCTCTTTTCTGAAATTTGAAGATATCTGTTAAGCTTGATTTAGTTTTACCCCAGAACACTATGCCGTAAGACACGATGGACTGAAAGTAAGCAAAATACACTAGTCTAGTACAGTCTGTGCTGCGTACTCTAGATAATATCCTCAATGCAAAACATGCCGAATTGAGTCTGTGGGATAAGTACTTGAGATGGTCTTTCCAACTTAAGTTTTGATCAATGTGCATGCCCAAAAACTTTGTGGATTGTACACTCCCTATCGTCTTATCCATTAGTTTTAACTGGAGGTCCATATCTTGAGCTGCTTTGCCATACTGTATGTAATTTGTTTTACTTAGATTAAGTGTTAACTCATTAGCATTTAGCCAGTGTTGAATATATTTCAGGGCTATATCAGTTGTGGTGGTTAATGATTTTTTATCATCACTTATAATTATGCTAGTGTCATCTGCGAACAACATTATTTTGGTAGAAATATTAGGATTTTTTATGTCATTTATATAAAGCAAGAATAATAAGGGACCAAGAACACTGCCCTGTGGGACACCTATTTCCAATTTCTTTGCATCTGAGACCCACTTGATTTTCTGATTTTTATGTTCTGCGATGATTTCTACCACCTGAGTTCTATCTTGAAGGTAAGATTCAAACCACTGCTTCACAACTCCCCTTACACCTATTGCCTCCATCTTGTTTAACAGAATTTTGTGATTTACTGTATCAAAAGCTTTAGATAAATCTAAGTTAATTCCCACTACACATTTTTTAGTGTCAAGACTCCTGACAATCTCTTTGGTATAGGCATGGGTAGCTGATTCTGTGCTGTGGCCCAAGCGAAAGTAATGTTGATTGCAGTTTAGAAGTTTGTGAGCATCTAAGTAATTTATGAGTCTGGTTTTCATTAATTTCTCTAGAATTTTTGAAAATGATTGGAGAAGGGATATTGATCTATAATTTTCTACCTTGTATGGATCTCCTTTTTTAAATAGAGGTCTAACCTTAGAGATTTTCAACCTCTCAGGAAACACACCTTCGCTGAAAGACAAATTGGCAATATGTACCAGGGGCTTTATAATTTGTTGGGAAACTTTTTTTTGTTATTGACACAGGCACTTCATCCACACCTGCAGACATTTTTGATTTTAGACTCTTTATCACTTTTAATATTTCATTATCATTTGTGGGAGTTAACAACACACTACTGTCTACTTTTGGGGCTGTTAATTTCTCATGTTTAGTAAAGTGTTTACTTAATGACACTGGTACACTTAAAAAGTAATTATTAAATGCACCATCTAACATCTACAATTACTGAGCCCATGCAACTCTAGTAATGAAAGAAAGATCTGTAGAAAAACTGTCATTCAGTTTTATTGGGCAGTAAGAAAATGGATTAGCTTCTGGAAAATAATGTCCAAAATTTCCATACAAAAAATGTTTATATCATCCTTATAGCCAAAGAAACGATACTATTCAGTCGACATTTAAACTATTGGCTATTTTCTTCCAGTTCACAATTCACACACACACTTCATATGCACAGCAGCCAAAAACCTGTCCAGACCCAACCCGAACTAAACAATGTTTTCACAGTCATTAATTTCACCACTAATTTTAGTTATTACATTCAGTCCTTCTTATGGATTTCCAAAAGAAGAAATTCCTCACCAAAAATGCTCAGTGGATGATATGAAGGCCAAATTTTTGCACACAAATATGTTTCCAACAAAATGATTCCAAAACTTCCAAACTTCACAAAACTCTCCGTAAATGCAACTGCTATTATGGCCATGCAATCTGGATGCGAGAGGGAAATATTTCTTCAATTTACACATTATTTTGACTCACACTAGTAACATGACCGTCCGCATTCAAAGCTAGCGAGCGACTCTTCTTCTTGCAGACTCACTCCCAGTATAACTATCAGGTAACTAGCGGGAACTATCTCAGTTCTGATTGGCTGATCATTCTTGCTGCCAATCAGAATGCTCACTCATGATCATACACCAAAACTGGCCTGCACCAATCCTTATACACAGATGAATTTATGTCATTCTGACATACAAATATTAAAGTAATGTTTAATAAACAAAAACAAAAGGCAGTCATTTTGGAAATATTCTTTAGATACAGATTTTACTTCAGCTGACTTTCTGGCTGCTCTGTTAAGATAACAATCACACCTATATATACGTCATCAGCAAAGTAGGTAAGTTCCCTAGGATCATTTTCCCATGACAGGCTCATGTAACTCTTGCAGGTTACGTAAGACATTATATAATGCAACATATAAATCTGACGAATGTCCAACATACACACACTCATTTACTCTCATTTATTCCCACAACAATACTAGACACAATAATTTTGTTTGATTTTTATATTACGAAAACGAAAAATAATTAAAGTTATAATATGAAAATCCCAATTAATTAATTCTGCACACTGAGTGTTCTGTTTATGTTTTCGAATTATACCAAAAGTTAAACTATTATATTTGCAAACTGAATTTAGTTCCCTAAGTGGCAATTTTTGACTTTTTTTAGTAATTTTTTTATCTCTGAAACTATGATAGTTACAATGTTGAAATTTTTATACAGTCTTCTCCTGAATAACAAAAGGTAGTGTACCCATTTTGAAAATGATTGAATAATATTAAATATCATTTATTTAGGTTTGTAGGTGGCATGAACATACAGTCGCTCGAAGTGACACAGGAGCCGTTCTCGCGCTGCAGTAACAACAGATGTATATGACTCATAGTTAGGACACAACTTGCAGTCTCCTTCACAGCCTCTGGCTACAATACTGCAGGCTGTACTGCAATGTAGCTTACTGCAATAATTGTTATCGTGTATTAACTCGCAACATCGCACACCCCTTAAAAACCTAAAATTCCTCCTGAGTATATTTTATGGTTCTTATTGCAAACAAAATCTGAATCTTTAACTATCATGACACTGTTAATCAAGCTTTGTTATCCTCAGTTAACCAAATAACTAAACTTTATGACAGCTTTATATACAATTACATAGAATATCAAAGGCTAGGACTGAATAGCATACAGTCAAATTAATTTACAGAAAATTTACATCTTTCTCCAAATCACATTTTTCTCAAAATTAAATTAGCAAAATATTTACCTTGAACTTTTCTTGAAATTACAGTCTTCTCTGAACAGAAGTTCTTAATCTTTCACTTTGACTTTAAGCAAAAATAGTAATTTTATTATGTTGCTTATCAGCTTTCAAAAATTTACTAAAATACAATTTAGGCACTGTGTAGGGTGTCCTTTCCTGAAACTTTACAGAATATATTCACATTGATATGGGGGTCATCTTTTTTTTTACCTAACATTTCTCTGACAACACATTGGGGTTCTGATAACTGTCTCCGATGAATAAAATGGGTTCAGACCATTTCTAATCAACTCTTACATATGGATCACATCATGGCTTGTCACTGGACTGCATAATTCCAGCTCTTAGTTACAGGTTGGAGTTCTCTTTCTGTCTTGTATCGGGTTCTGTACAGTTTTTCCATACCTGCAAAACACAGTACGTGTAAGTATCCATGCTTAATATCTACATATATACTTTGCAGCAATTGCTGCTCTCAAATTCAAAAGCAAAGAACACCATAAATTTTTTTTGAAAACTTTACTGTTCTTTTTAAATTTACTTCTCTCATTTACACAAAGCTTTTTTATCAGACTAATTCATAGTTCATCAGAACTCAACATCTTATATACAGTAGTTAAACTCAGTATTAATCATCTCAGTAAGAAGTGAATTAACTGTCCCTCAAAAAATCAACAGTACCCAGTTTTGGCACTACTACTGAAATCTTTTTCCAAAATCTGTTTTAACCATTAAGCAAGTTACCATTACAAATTCTGCTGACTCCCCAAAAACCAAATTTACCACTTGCCTTCTCACAAATAAGCTATTGTGCACAAAGAACAAAATACATCATCATAAAATATCCTGCAAAGTTCTCTGCCACCATGTGTGGCACTGAAATACATCATTACACATGACATAAAGAAATACAAAATTACTAAACACTGAAAATCATTCAGTCCACCTCCTGCAGTCCTGCAGATCCTTCTATATACATCTTACAAAAAGAGAAAAACAATTTTATAAAATCACTGAAATATTACTCACATCTTACATAATACTATTTACAAAGAACATCTATTATATAGAAAAGGCATCATAAAAATCTCTGATAAATATCCTAGCCATCCTCTGTGGCTGTAGCAAAGTCCTCACATTTATCATATATACAAAATTTACCATATTGTGGTAACAGGCTGAATATGCTTTATGATGCCAGCTTCTGTGGCTCCCAGCAATACACCTTAGACACAACTTTTATAAAGTATATCAATTATTGACGAATACTGCCAAGAGTCCTTGTATAAGAAATTTGAACATAACTCATACCACCTCTTTGGCTCTGTACTTCTTGTACACAATATTCAAGAAAATACAAAAAGTCCTTATAGTAAAGTACTGAAACCGCTAGCCAATTGCTGTGACTCATCATCATCTCATGATCAGATTACAACATATATATACTACATACTAAAAGGTCCTTATAGATAAACATTAAGCACAACTTATGCCAACTTGTGTGGCTCTCAAACCCATATTGTACACTACTTTCAAGAAAACATACATTACTGAAAATATTAAATACACTTAAGTCCACCTCTCTGTGGCTTTCAGGTCATCTCAAATACAAAACTTCTTTTTACCCTTTAGGCAGGCAATCCTCTTTTGTCTCTGAACACATTACATTCACAATAACATTTCTGCCAGTTACATAAAACTTCGGGAAAAATTAGACATATTAATCTCACCTCTGTGGCTTAAAACATATCACATTTTAAACTTTACTTCCTTGAATAGGCCCTCTCTTGCCTTAAACACATTTCTTACACTGCAACGTCTTTACAGGTTACAAAAACTTTGGTATTACTCTTCACATTACTGTACAGTCACCTTAAAGTAATCATTTGTCATGAATTTGCAATTCTCTTTCATCTGCTGAGTCACTTCTTAGTTTCTACTGGGACACTAGCTCTCCATATACTTTATATTACTCTAGTACACTATTTAATGACAGGGAAGAAGGAAAGATGATAGTCAAAGTTCTAAATGAAGAAGAGGAAGATTGACAACACGAAAAGAAAAGGAAATAATATTTGTCAATAACTCGAGTACCTAGTGTTCTTCAATCACTTGGCATTGCATAGTGTGCAACACCCTCTGAGACTTCTTAATTACTGTTATTGATTGATTCTTCAGTATGTACCTTTTTAAATCAATAATGTTTCTTAAACCCAGTAATTTTTGTGGCTTTACATACTCAATCCTAAAAGGTCCCACATATTCATCAATAAACTTTTTCATCTCAGCCGTAAACTTATTTGATTTCTCTTTGTTTTTCACAAGCACTAGGTCACCGGAATGAGATTTTCACTCTGCAGCGGAGTGTGCGCTGATATGAAACTTCCTGGCAGACTAAAACTGTGTGCCCAACCGAGACTCGAACTCAGGACCTTTGCCTTTCGCGGGCAAGTGCTCTACCATCTGAGCTACCGAAGCACGACTCACGCCCGGTACTCACAGCTTTACTTCTGCCAGTACCTCGTCTCCTACCTTAAGGCAAAGGTCCTGAGTTCGAGTCTCGGTCGGGCACACAGTTTTAATCTGCCAGGAAGTTTCACTAGGTCACCGATTTGAAACCTAGTTGGACTTGCCCTCGCATCATGTCTCCTTTTCCTCTCGTGTTCCATTGCCAATTCAGCAAGATTAGGGAACTCTATCTGGTCAAATAAGAGGTTATTAGGTGTAGTCCCACACATTAATTCTACTGGAGCAAAACCAGTGGCTTCATGTTTTAGATGGCCAATCACTTCTTTGAAATATTCTAAGTAATTGGTCCAAGCGGAATGCTTCTTGTGACAGTGTGTTCTACAGAGACAGTTTAGTTCTTTCATGATCCTTTCACACATATTCCCCTGTGGAAAATAGGCAGAAATTTTTATGTGGTCTATGTTTCTTTTGCGTAAGCATTCTGCGAATCGCTTAGAAATAAATTGTGGCCCATTATCAGATAATACTGTTTTCAGCACCCCAATGTTTACAAAATGTTCTCTCTCTAGTTTATTCACAATTACTTTAGCGTTGGCCTTTTTAATAGGATAAAATCTCACATACTTAATAAAACCATCTACTAGCACAAGTACGTACTCGCAACCTCCCCTTGAAACTGGCAATGGGCCAAACAGGTCCACAGCTACTGAGTTTCCACTGAATACATTTGCCCCTGAATAATTATATTATTTGCTCTCACCTTTTGACATCTGTCACAAGATTTGAGTCTTTTCTGTACTCTTCGCCACATATTATCGAAAATTACTACCTCACTTAACTTTGCAATACATTTCCGGGCTACATAATGTCCATATTTCCCATGCATATAATTAGTAAGTAAGTCCATGTGTTGTTCTGGGAAACAAATACGCCAGTTTTCATCAGTGTTCTTTCTTCGCCTAAAAATTATGTTCTTGTGTATCTGGTAATACTCTGTTAACTTAGGAAAATCAGGATGACCTAACCTGCTTTTTACCAACTTAAGATTGTCATCTTGGTTTTCTTTCCGCCTGAGATTTTTACAAATACGTTTTATTGATTCCTCTTCCTGTAACTGAATGACTGCCAGCAAAACTTCATCACAATCCTGTGTTCCTAAGAAATCTCCATCCTGCTTTTTCTCCTTTACATATCAAGATAATGCATCTGCCACAATCTGCCACAATTTTTTCACAGCCTTTTGTGTGTTCTATGCAAAGATAAAATTGCTGCATATACATGGCCCACCTCCGAAGTCTGCTGTGTTTGAGTTGGCACATCTGTAGGTAAGTTAATGCACTATGGTCACTGAAAACTATAACTTTATGGGCCAACAAGTATTGTTCAAATTTCTGTAAACCAAAAATGATTGCTAATGCTTCATCATCATCATCATCATCATTTAAGACTGATTATGCCTTTCAGCGTTCAGTCTGGAGCATAGCCCCCCTTATACAGTTCCTCCATGATCCCCTATTCAGTGCTAACATTGGTGCCTCTTCTGATGTTAAACCTATTACTTCAAAATCATTCTTAACCGAATCCAGGTACCTTCTCCTCGGTCTGCCCCGAATCCTCCTACCCTCTACTGCTGAATCCATGAGTCTCTTGGGTAACCTTGCTTCTCCCATGCGTGTAACATGACCCCACCATCTAAGCCTGTTCGCCCTGACTGCTACATCTATAGAGTTCATTCCCAGTTTTTCTTTGATTTCCTCATTGTGGACACCCTCCTGCCATTGTTCCCATCTACTAGTACCTGCAATCATCCTAGCTACTTTCATATCCATAACCTCAACCTTGTTGATAAGGTAACCTGAATCCACCCAGCTTTCGCTCCCATACAACAAAGTTGGTCGAATGATTGAACGGTGCACAGATAACTTAGTCTTGGTACTGACTTCCTTCTTGCAGAAGAGAGTAGATCGTAGCTGAGTGCTCACTGCATTAGCTTTGCTACACCTCGCCTCCAGTTCTTTCACTATGTTGCCATCCTGTGAGAATATGCATCCTAAGTACTTGAAACCATCCACCTGTTCTAACTTTGTTCCTCCTATTTGGCACTCAATCCGTTTATATTTCTTTCCCACTGACATTACTTTCGTTTTGGAGATGCTAATCTTCATACCATAGTCCTTACATTTCTGATCTAGCTCTGAAATATTACTTTGCAAACTTTCAATCGAATCTGCCATCACAACTAAGTCATCCGCATATGCAAGACTGCTTATTTTGTGTTCACATATCTTAATCTCACCTAGCCAGTCTATTGTTTTCAACATATGATCCATAAATAATATGAACAACAGCGGAGACAGGTTGCAGCCTTGTCTTACCCCTGAAACTACTCTGAACCATGAACTCAATTTACCGTCAACTCTAACTGCTGCCTGACTATCCATGTAAAGACCTTTAATTGCTTGCAAAAGTTTGCCTCCTATTCCATAATCTTGTAGAACAGACAATAACTTCCTCCTAGGAACCCGGTCATATGCCTTTCCTAGATCTATAAAGCATAGATACAATTCCCTGTTCCACTCATAACACTTCTCCATTATTTGCCGTAAGCTAAAGATCTGGTCCTGACAACCTCTAAGAGGCCTAAATCCACACTGATTTTCATCCAATTGGTCCTCAACTAATAATCGCACTTTCCTTTCAACAATACCTGAGAAGATTTTACCCACAATGCTGATTAAAGAGATACCTCTGTAGTTGTTACAATCTTTTCTGTTTCCATGTTTAAAGATTGGTGTGATTACTGCTTTTGTCCAGTCTGATGGAACCTGTCCCGACTCCCAGGCCATTTCAATTATCCTGTGTAGCCATTTAAAACCTGACATTCCACTGTATTTGATGAGTTCCGACTTAATTTCATCCACCCCAGCCGCTTTATTGCACTGCAATCTATTGACCATTTTTTCCACTTCCTCAAATGTGATCCTATTTCCATCATCATTCCTATCCCATTCTACCTCGAAATCTGAAACATTACTGATCGCATTTTCACCTACATTGAGCAACTCTTCAAAATATTCCCTCCATCTGCCCAAGGCATCCACAGGATTCACCAGCAGTTTTCCTGACCTGTCCAAAATACTTGTCATTTCCTTCTTACCTCCCTTTCGAAGACTGCTAATTACATTCCAGAATGGTTTTGCAGCAGCTTGACCCATAGTGTCCAACCTGTTTCCAAAGTCTTCCCACGATTTCTTCTTGGATGCTGCAATTATCTGTTTGGCTTTGTTTCTTTCTTCAACATAACTTTCTCTGTCTACCTGGGTTCTGGTATGTAGCCATTTTTGATACGCCTTCTTTTTCCTTTTACAGGCTGCCTTGACTGTATCATTCCACCAAGCTGTTTGCTTCATCCTACTTTTACACATTACTGTTCCAAGACATTCTTTAGCCACTTCTAGTACTGTGTCCCTGTACCTTGTCCATTCCTTTTCCAATGACTTAATTGACTACATTCAACTAACTGGTACTTTTCTGAGATCGCTGTTGTGTACTTGTGCCTGATTTCCTTATCCTGAAGTTTCTCCACTCTTATCCTCCTACATATGGACCTGACCTCCTGCACTTTCGGCCTCACAATCCCAATTTCACTGCAGATTAGATAATGATCAGTGTCATCAAAGAATCCCCTGAATACACGTGTGTCCCTCACAGCCTTCCTGAATTCCTGATCTGTTATTATATAGTCAATGACAGATCTGGTTCCCCTGCCTTCCCAAGTATACCGGTGAATGTTCTTATGTTTAAAAAAGGAGTTTGTGATTACTAAGCCCATACTGGCACAGAAATCCAAGAGTTGTTTCCCATTCCTGTTGGTCTCCATATCCTCTCCAAATTTACCCATAACCTTTTCATACCCTTCTGTTCGATTTCCAATCCTGGCGTTAAAATCACCCATGAGCAGAACACTGTCCTTGTCCTTTACTCTAACAACTACATCACTGAGTGCCTCATAAAAACTATCCATCTTATCTTGATCTGTCCCTTCACAATGCGAATATACTGACACAATCTTAATTTTCTTGCTAGACACTGTCAAATCTATCCACATCAGTCGTTCGTTTACATACCTTATTACAACTACGCTGGGTTCCATGCTAATGCTTCTGACTCTGAAATGCTGTAATTCTTTTCAGCTTGTTGCAATGACTGACTAGCAAAAGCTATTGTTTTATGTACCTGATTTTCTCCTACTGTTTCAATTTGAAATAATTCTACCCCCAGACCAAAACTACAGGCATCAGATCCAAGACAAAGGGCTTGGAAAAGTCAGGATGGTTTAAAATCTGACTATTTAGCAGTGGCTCTTTGAGTTCTTCAAATGCCCTTTGACACTCATTAGTCCACTTATAGGGTACATTTTTCTTTAAGAGTTCCCTCAGACAAGGTGCATTAAATAACTAACTAGGTACAAATTTTCGATAAAATCAAAAAAAGGCCAAACATACCTTTTAACTTTTTTTTTTTTTTGGTCGGTGCTGCATAATCTCTAATGGCTTTTATCTTTTCTGGATCGGGCATGATCCCCTTGCCACTAACAATATGTCCCAGAAATTTAATTTCTTTCTTCAGAAATTCTGTTTTGTCCAGTTTCAGTTTCATCCTCCATTTTTTAATTGCGTCTAATACTTTGTCTAACAACATACAGTGCTCTTCCCAAGTAGGAGTTGAGATTAATACGTCGTCCACATAAACAGTAATTCTCCTAAGCAGTTGGTCTCCTAGAACTTGGGACATTGCCCAAACAAATGCACAAACACTAATGTTTAATCCAAAGGGCACAACCTGATATTGGTAACATCTCCCCTCAAACAGGAAAGCTGTGTACTTTCAAGATTCTTTTGCCAAAGGTAGGTTCCAGTAACCGCATGTTACATCCATGGACGTAAAAAATTTAGCACCTTTAAATTTTTGTAATAATTCTTCCATGTTCTGAGGCCTATCACTTTCTGGTAATATAATTTTATTTAATGCCTAGTGGAACTATCCTTCTTAGATACTACAACCAATGGGTTATTATATACACTAATTGCCCTCTCTATGATTCCCCATTCGAGCATTTTCTGAATCATATCTCAAACATGAACCATGGACCTTGCCGTTGGTGGGGAGGCTTGCGTGCCTCAACGATACAGATAGCCGTACTGTAGGTGCAACCACAACAGAGGGGTATCTGTTGAGAGGCCAGACAAATGTGTGGTTCCTGAAGAGGGGCACCAGCCTTTTCAGTAGTTGCAGGGGCAACAGTCTGGATGATTGACTGATCTGGCCCTGTAACACTAACCAAAACGGCCTTGCTGTTTTGGTACTGCAAACGGGTGAAAGCAAGGGGAAACTACAGCCATAATTTTTCCCGAGGGCATGCAGCTTTACTGTATGATTAAATGATGATGGCGTCCTCTTGGGTAAAATATTCCGGAGGTAAAAGAGTCCCCCATTCGGATCTCCGGGCAGGGACTACTCAAGAGGACGTCATTATCAGGAGAAAGAAAACTGGCATTCTACAGACCAGAGCGTGGAATGTCAGATCCCTTAATTGGGCAGGTAGGTTAGAAAATTTAAAAAGGGAAATAGATAGGTTAAAATTAGATATAGTGGGAATTAGTGAAGTTCGGTGGCAGGAGGAACAAGACCTTTGGTCAGGTGAATACAGGGTTATAAATACAAAATCAAATAGGGGTAATGCAGGAGTAGGTTTAATAATGAATAAAAAATTAGGAGTGTGGGTAAGCTACTACAAACAGCATAGTGAACGCATTATTGTGGCCAAGATTGACACGGAGCCCACGCCTACTACAGTAGTACAGGTTTATATGCCAAGTAGCTCTGCAGATGATGAAGAAAGTGATGAAATGTATGACGAGATAAAAGAAATTATTCAGGTAGTGAAGGAAGATGAAAATTTAATAGTCATGGGTGACTGGAATTCAACATTAGGAAAAGGAAGAGAAGGAAACATAGTAGGTGAATATGGATTGGACTCTGAACACAATTTATTGGTTATGAACTGTAGATTAAAACTGAAGAAACTGCAAAAAGGTGGCAATTTAAGGAGATGGGACCTGGATAAACTGAAAGAACCAGAGGTTGTACAGAGTTTCAGGAAGAGCATTAGGGAATAATTGACAGGAATGGGGGAAAGAAGTACAGTAGAAGAAGAATGGGTAGCTTTGAGGGATGAAATAGTGAAGGCAGCAGAGGATCAAGTAGGTAAAAAGATGAGGGCTAGTAGAAATCCTTGGGTAACAGAAGAGATACTGAATTTAACTGATGAAAGGAGAAAATACAAAAATGCAGTAAATGAAGCAGGCAAAAAGGAATACAAACATCTGAAAAATGAGATCGACAGGAAGTGTAAAATGGCTAAGCAGAGATGGCTAGAGGACAAATGTAAAGATGTAGAGGTTTATCTCACTAGAGGTAAGATAGATACTCCCTACAGGTAAATTAAAGAGACCTTTGGAGAAAAGAGAACCACTTTCATGAATATCAAGAACTCAGATGGAAACCCAGTTCTAAGCAAAGAAGGGAAAGCAGAAAGGTGGAAGGAGTATATAGAGGGTCTATACAAGGGCAATGTTCTTGAGGACAATATTACGGAATTGGAAGAGGATGTAGATGAAGATGAAATGGGAGATATGATACTGCGTGAAGAGTTTGACAGAGCACTGAAAGACCTAAGTTGAAACAAGGCCCTGGGAGTAGACAACATTCCATTAGAACTACTGACAGCCTTGGGAGAGCCAGTCCTGACTAAACTCTACCATCTGGTGAGCAAGATGTATGAGACAGGCGAAATACCCTCAGACATCAAGAAGAATTGAATAATTCCAATCCTAAAGAAAGCAGGTGTTGAGAAGATGTGAAAATTACCGAACTATTAGTTTAATAAGTCACTGCTGCAAAATACTAACACGAATTCTTTACAGACGAATGGAAAAACTGGTAGAAGCCGACCTCGGGGAAGATCAGTTTGGATTCCGTAGAAATGTTCGAACATGTGAGGCAATACTGACCCTATGACTTATCTTAGAAGAAAGATTAAGGAAAGGCAAACCTATGTTTCTAGCATTTGTAGACTTAGAGAAAGCTTTTGATAATGTTGACTGGAATACTCTTTTCTCAAATTCTGAAGGTGGCAGGGGTAAAATACAGGGAGCGAAAGGCTATTTACAATTTGTACAGAAACCAGATGGCAGTTATAAGAGTCGAGGGACATGAAAGGGAAGCAGTGGTTGGGAAGGGAGTGCGTCAGGGTTGTAGCCTCTGCCCGATGCTATTCAATATAAATACTGAGCAAGCAGTAAAGGAAACAAAATAAAAATTCGGAGAAGGAATTAAAATGCATGGAGAAGAAATAAGAACTTTGAGGTTCGCCGATGACATTGTAATTCTGTCAGAGATAGCAAAGGACTTGGAAGAGCAGTTGAATGGAATGGACAGTGTCTAGAAAGGAAGGTATAAAATGAACATCAACAAAAGCAAAACGAGGATAATGGAATGTAGTCGAATTAAGTCAGGTGTTGCTGAGGGAATTAGATTAGAAAATGAGACACTTAAAATAGTAAAGGAGTTTTGCTATTTGGGGAGCAAAATAACTGATGATGGTCGAAGTAGAGAGGATATAAAATGTTGACTGGCAATGGCAAGGAAAGCGTTTCTGAAGAAGAAAAATTTGTTAACATCGAGTATAGATTTAAATGTCGGGAAGTTGTATGGGGTGTAGCCATGTATGGAAGTGAAACGTGGACGAAAAATGGTTTAGACAAGAAGAGGAATAGAAGCTTTCGAATTGTGTTGCTACAGAAGAATGCTGAAGGTTAGGTGGGTAGATCACATAACTAATGAGGAGCTATTGAACAGAAATGGGGAGAACATGAGCTTGTGGCGCAACTTGGCTAGAAGAAGGGATCGGTTGGTAGGACATGTCCTGAGACATCGAGGGATCACCATTTTAGTATTGGAGGCAGCCTGGAGGGTAAAAATCATATAGGGAGACCAAGAGATGAATACACCAAGCAGATTCAGAAGGATGTAGGCTGCAGTAGGTACTGGGAGATGAAGAAGCTTGCCCAGGATAGAGTAGCATGGAGAGCTGCATCAAACCAGTCTCAGGACTGAAGACCACAACAACAACATATATCTTGCACACCATACGGAATTGTTATGTCAATTCTAGTTCTCCCAAAGATATTAATTCTGAAGAAATGTTGACTTACGTCTGTCAATGCTCTGTCAACTGCTAATCCAAATATCATATCTCCCATCTCATCTTCACTTACCACCTCCTCTGATTTATAGAATTGTCTTCCAGTTCATCTTCCTTGCACAGCCCTTCTGTATATTCCCTTCACCTTTCCCTTCTCTTTCCAGTATTGGTTTGTCATCTGAGCTCTTGGCATTCTTCTCTTTGCTCCCAAGATTGCTTCAGTTTTCATATAGGTGGTATCTATCTTTCCCTTTTCATGAATGCAGCTTTGCATTTATCCTCTACTCATACTCTAGTCAGTTTCAGCAAGTTGTCCGGATATTTTCGATCACATAGTGTATATACTTCTGGATGGCATGTCCACTGCGGCTACAAAGGCGTGCTTAAAAGGAATCTCAAATACTCTTTCTTATGCAGTTAACTGCTGTGTTAGAGAAGACATATATCCTCCTGTACAATGGGATGGAAGGAAGATGTATCAAACTACAGAACAATAACATCAATTCCCATCTTCAATAACACACCTGAAAGTCTTATGCCATCATAGCTCTGTGCCTTCTTCACACAATACAAACTGCTTATAGAGTCTCAGCATGAATTTGGAAAAGAGTTAAATATGACTACAGAAGTTAGTTATTCCATGACACTGTAGCATCTGCTACACATCTGTGACATTGTCGTAGCCAACAGTCAAGATTCACACCAACTGAAGACCTTATTTGTATTCTGTGGTGCAGTATCGAACGTGCGTGGTGACAGCTGAATCACAGCTGTCAAGCAGCTTCCGCACCAATCACCAGGGGCACTGCGTTTTTATATGTTCTTATGATTTTTCTGCATGTTTTTTATTCTTTGGTGTGTGAATTTTATATGCTTTTGCATGTTCCATGCTTTTTGTTCTGTTCTTGTGACTGTCACTCCTGATTATAGTAGTAATTAGATAACAAAATTTTGTACATGGCTGCACATTCTGAGATCGTGAATAGTTACAACTGAAAGAAAAACAGCCCTCGGTCACTATTTTTAACAAATTAAGCTGGTTTCAACACTGCTAGGAGTGTCTTCCTCAGAATTTGAAACCGAGAATGGTCTATATACTATAACATGGTCACAGAATTGTGACTAAAAACATATGATAGGGTATAAGTACGGAATCATCATTAAAGACTGGCAATACTTATGTCATTTATAAAATAGTAAATATGCCAAAAGAGCATTAGTCACAAAGATATTTAAGATAAAGTAAACTATGATGGCGGGCCACTAAGGGCTGCTCATTACTTGCGTGGTGCATGTATGCGAAACGGACGTTTTGCAACCTGCACCAACATCAAGCAGCCCATGGTTGTCTGCTGTACACCACAATTAAGAAACTGAACTTTTACCCCCACCATTTAATGTGTGCAGCAGAACAGCAGGAACCATCAAATGTGGCACTTATTGGCTTAAAGATTAGAGGCCAGTTCCCAGTACAGTGGACTGACATGATGTGCTCTGCTTTTGAGGCCACAAAGCAAAGCATGGCGAATGCAGCATTCCTCATGCACCCGAAGCTTGATGCACCTTTGGCATTGGTGGTGCAAGCAAACCAAACTGGTATCCATGCAGCACTGCAACAATTTTTGGGTGGTTCATGGTGACTGCTTGCATATTTCACACGTAAATTGACACCACCCAGCAAAAGTGGTGTGCCTACAACTGTGAACTCCTGGCTGTGTTCGAGGTGGTTAAATATTCACCACCACAGATAGATGTGAGAGAATTTATGAACTACGCAGATCACAAGTCATTAATGTACGCCTTCAAGTGGAGCAACAACTGCTCTCCTCAACAATACAGTCATCTTGAATTTATAAGCAAATTTAGTCTAGACATTAATTACATTTCTGGCAATAACAATGAAGCGGTCAACAGTCTCTACCATGTATGTAGGTTCTTTAAATGTCCTACACAGATAGATAAATATTTGGGCTGCCCCTTGCGGCAAAGATATCGTAGGGAGGTATAATTATCTGAGTAAGTTAACAGAAAACTGAAAAGTAGAATAATAATTATTTTATGTACCTCATTCATTTTTTCACTGATCTCAGTGTCACGCAGTCTATCGAGCTGGTGCAATAAAGAAGCTTGTGATTGCGCTCTCTCAGTATTGTTTTAATTAAAAAGTTATAATATGTGAAAGTCACAAGGTTTCATTCTCCTACCGAGCTCTGTCCTAATATCCACCTCCCAATGTGATGAGGACTTGCATTTTGAAATGGATCTTTTTGGAGAAGACGTCAAAACAAACAGAATAGCTGCCACAGCCATGCCAGCATTGTCAGACGAGGTAAATATCAAGCAGTATACATCTCAAAGGATTGCTCTTCAAGAAATGTTTCACAGCTGCCACAATGTTTCTTAACCCACAGGCATCCATACCTGTGTGTTTCTGATGCAGCTAAACAATAATTAATTCATCTCTGAACATCTCACATTATCTTTCTCCCCAAACACAAAACATGTCAGCAGTGTGTCAAGATTTATTGATTTTTTTGGAACTGGCCAAGACTCAGAAGGACTACGAAAAGCTCCAGATTTTCATTGATGATTCCATTTCACTGTTGGAGTTAGAACTTCTCAACACTCCTGGTGAAGATCTCCACCTATATTATGATGTTTTGCAAGGAAGATCACACCCATTCCTACTGGACATGTTTCGGAAGCAAGTGTTTGACAGTCTCCACAATCTGTGTCACCTTGGAGCATGTTCAGCTTTTTTCCTGGTGTCGCAACATTTCATCTGGCCTGAGATGGAGAAATATTGCTGAGCGTGGACACAAACATGTCCCTAATGTCACTACTGTAAAGCATCCCACCATGTGCATGTGCCAGTCGGTGATTTTCCAGACACGTGCACCTTGACATTGTAGGACTGCTTCCTCCATCGAAGGGCCAGCGATATTTGCTCACAATGACGGATCTTTACGCACTGGACAGAGGCAGTGAAGGTGGACAATATCTCCACAAAAAGTTTAGCCTCTGCATTTCCAGTGTGGCTACCTAGTTTCAGCTGTCCACTGCAGAAAACTACTGATCATGACTGGCAATCTGAGTCAGATTTGTTCACCAAGCTGCCAAAGTTCTGTGGTACGTACGCCATAAGACCACCTGCTACCATCCCACTAGCAATGGAATGATTGCCCGATGGGATCATTCCTTGAAGGCAGTGCTCATGTGCCATGTAACTTCCTGGAATTTTGCCCTTCTGATAGTTCTCCTTGGCCTGCAAACCATGTACAAGCCAGACACAAATTAATCTATGATGAAACACAGTGTCTTCTTGGAGAATTTGATGACACCAGTTCTCTATAAACATCAATGCAAGACTAAATGGGTTTCCCGCATTGGCTAAGAGACGATCTCATTCAGATCTTCCAGATATGGTACACTGACCAATTATGTGCACTGCGACTTAGACAATTGCTCACACATAATCATATAGAAAGACAGTGTTAAGCCACCATTGCAATCCCCTTATGCTGACACATACTATGTCTTAAGAGGAGGTATGCAAATGCTGGACATTGCGGTAAATGGCATGTCCACAACCATGAAGCCCCACCATCCACAGCAGCATCAAAAGCTCAGCACCTTCCAGTTACAGTGCCACAATTTCCACCACACATGCAACAATTGGCTGATGTAGAATAATCACAAGCACACATCTGTTACAGCTGCCACATGCACTTTCATGCCCATTTCAGAGATGACGATCCACTTCCACCAAGGGGACTGATGTAGCATGTTCTATGTATGTTATGTGACACTGTCATGGCCATTAGTCAATGTCCATTCCAACCACAGAAGTTATTTGATTCTGTGATGTGGTGTCCCATGTGTGTGGTGACGTGTGAATTGTTGTTGTTGAGCAGCTTCCATGCCAACTGCCAGGGGCACTGAGTTTTTATGTTCTTCTGGTTTTTCTGTGTTGTTTATTCTTTGGCGTGTGATTTTCATGTGCTTCTGTAGATTCCATGCCTTTTGTTCTGTTCTTGCTGTCACTCCTGGTTACAGTAGTAATTAGCTATCTTTGTATCCTGAATATTTTCACACTCAAGCATGAATTATGGTATTGCATTAAGTGTTTCTGACCAGCTACTTGTTGGTCTGGAATAATTCGCTTGTTTGTCCTAGATAATTAAGCACTGTTATTTGCAAAGAAAGAATTTCAATCCAATGCACACGCTAGTCTCAGAGTGAACACATTTACAAGTTGGCCAGTCTAAAGTAAGCTGAACCTGACAGGATGTCCTATCTTTTGGACCTCAGGATGCAGATGACAGGTATACTTCTAGACTCAAGAAAAGCTTCTGTCTAAATGAACCGTAGGTTACATTTAAAAACAATGACGTCTTATTGTAACAAGGATCTGCCCTTACTTCTTATAGCCAAATACCTTCTGAATTGAAAGCAGTGTACCAAGTGACATACAGATTAGAAGATAACTTTCAATACATTATTGAAACAGTAACATAAAGTTTACCTCAGGGCTCAATTCTTGGTTCCTTCTTCCTATTTATGACATTATACAACCCATTAAATCCCATATAATATGCTATGCTCCATCTTATTCTGTGGGAGAGAATGTAAGGAGTTAGAATCTTAGAATCCTCTGCTACCAGTGATGTAACATAATTAATTGTTGTTGTGGTTTTCAGTCCTGAGAGTGGTTTGATGCAGCTCTCCATGCTACTCTATCCTGCGCAAGCTTCTTCATCTCCCAGTACCTACTGCAGACTACATCCTTCTGAATCTGCTTAGTGTATTCATCTCTTGGTCTCCCTCTATGATTTTTACCCTCCACGCTGCCCTCCAGTACTAAATTGGTGATCCCTTGATGCCTCAGAACATGTCCTACCAACCGATCCCTTCGTCTTGTCAAGTTATGCCACAAAATCCTCTTCTCCCCAATTCTATTCAATACCTCTTCATTAGTTGTGTGATCTACCCACCTAATCTTCAGCATTCTTCTGTAGCACCACATTTTGAAAGCTTCTATTCTCTTCTTGTCTAAACTATTTATTGTCCATGTTTCACTTCCATACATGGCTACACTCCATACAAATACGTACAGAAACGACTTCCTGACACTTAAATCTATACTCGATGTTAACAAATTTCTCTTCTTCAGAAACGCTTTCCTTGCCATTGCCAGTCTAAATTTTATATACTCTCTACTTCGGCAATCATCAGTTATTTTGCTCCCCAAATAGCAAAACTCCTTTACTACTTTAAGTGTCTCATTTCCTAATCTAATTCCCTCAGCATCACCTGACTTAATTCAACTACATTCCATTATCCTTGTCTTGCTTTTGGTGATGTTCATCTTACACCCTCCTTTCAAGACACTGTCCATTCCATTGAACTGCTCTTCCAAGTCCTTGGCTGTCTCTGACAGAATTACAATGTCATCGGCGAACCTCAAAGTTTTTATTTCTTCTCCATGGATTTTAATACCTACTATTTAATATTAATTAAATACTTAAATAATCAGGGCCTCAAGGTGAAGGTCACCAGATCTTATCTACCAATATTTAAAATATGCAGTTCTCACCACACCAATGTAAATAATGTATGTAACATTTCAGCAACGGAAACTGACAGGTGTGTACACTGATGAAAATTTGCAGTGGGTAAACCACACTCACTTTGTATAAGGAAAAGTTAGTCATGGCTCATATCTCCTTAGCAAGCTTGCAAAGTCTTTCCATCCAAACATTACAAATGGTATACTATGGAACAATTTATCTCTCTCTTAACAAGAGAATTACAGGACTGTGCAGCCGATGTTCACTTAAAAAGAATATTGCTGTTATGGAAAACAGCAATAAGACTTCAGCACAGGATAGCCCATACAGAATTTTATATAGATTATTTCAGTTTCTGGTATTATAGTCTTTGACAGTGCTTCTGCATGGTAAGCTGGACATGATTTTTTTAATCTAAGAAAGGCAGGATTTAATTAAAAGTGAATGTGCCATTAAAGTATTCATTCCTTTGAAAACTGCCTGACATGACACACTATTTGAAATGCCTGTGATTGTTCTGGGTGCTCTCTTTTTTGCCACATTAATACTATCTCTGCAACAGGAAAGGTGTGCCAAATAATAATTCTGTACAGCAGATGTAAATGGAAGCATGCACAGTTGGAGGACGATAAATGTTATTTATTAATTACGTGTTTTAATTTCCAGAACAGAAATATCACTCTGGACAATTTGGTAACCAGCTGCACCATCTGTGCATTACATATCAGTTTTGTATCCAAGTGAATTCCCAGTGGAGAATCGCACTCATTTAGTTTTTCAATGAAAATTTGGAGACATATTGTTTAAGTTATGCTAAAATTTAGGATAAGTCTGTTGAAATGAAATTAGCTTGCAGATGTTTTGTGAATAGTGATTTATTCATCCCTTAACATACACAAGTCAGTCATTTGATTAGAGTACAGAAGACAGGTGAAAATATGGTTTCTACAATTTCATTGAAATAAAACTATGGTTAATAAGATGATTTAAACATTACTGTAACTTTTTGTGAAAAGATACCTTCACATATTTACATAATAAGACAACTGATAAACTATATCCTGGTCAAATATTTTTTATCCATTGTTTGTTTTATCTTCTTGATCTCCTCCAAATTATGATCAAGAGTCACAATAGTTGTTCATCAGCATATATTACAGTCTTTTTGTAGCAGAAAAGAATGTAACATCACGAGTTAATGCGCAATAACAATTCTTGCAGTAAGCTACATTGCATTACCGCCTGCAGTATTGTAGCTGGAGGCAGTGTAGGAGACTGCAAGTTGTGTTCTACCTATGACCCATATACACCAGCTGCAACTGCAGCATGAGAACGGCTCCTGTATCACTTCAAGCGACTGTATATTCACGCCACCTATGAACCTAAATAAATGATATTAAATATTATACAATCATTTTCAAAATTGGTACACTCTCTTTTGTCATTCAGGAGAAGATTGTATAAAAATTTCAACATTGTAACTATCATAGTTACAGAGATAAAAAAAATTGCTAAAAAAGTGAAAAACTGACACTTTGGGAACTAAATTCAGTTAGGAAATATAATAGTTTATCTTTTGGTATAACTGGAAAACATAAATAGACCTCTCTGTGTGCAGTATTAATTAATTGAGATTTTCATATTATAGCTTTAATTATTTTTCGTTTTCATAATATAAAAATCAGACAAAATGATTATCTGTGTCTAATCTAGTTGTGGGAATAAATGTGAGTAAATGAGTGTGTGTACATGAGACATTCGTCAGATTTAAATGTTGTATTGTATACTGTCTTAAGTAATCTGCAAGAGTTACACGAGCCTGTCATGGGAAAATGATCCTAGGGAATTAACCCATTTTGATGACGACGTATGTCTAGGTGTGATTGCTATTGTAACAGAGCAGCCAGAAAGTCATCTGAAGTAAAATCTGTATCTAAAGAATATTTCCAGAATTACTGCCTTTTCGTTTTCAATTATTAAACATTACTTTAACATTTGTATGTCAGAATGACATAAATTCATCTATGTGTAAGGATTGGTGCAGGCCAGTTTTGGTGTGAATATGATCATGAGTGAGCATTCTGATTGGCAGCAAGTATGATCAGCCAATCAGAATTGAGACGGTTCCCGCTCGTTACCTGATAGTTATTCTGGGAGTGAGGCTGCAAGAAGAAGAGTCGCTCGCTAGCTTTGAACATGGACCATCATGTTACTAATGCGAGTCAAAACAATGTGTAAAATGAAGAAATATTTGGCTTCTCACGTCCAGATAGCATGGCCATAATATCAGTTGCATTTACGGACAGTTTTGTGAAGTTTGGAAGTTTTGCAATTGTTTTGTTGGAAAGATATTCGCGTGTGAAAATTTGGCCTTCATAGTATCCACATGGCATGTTTCAATATTCAACCACTGAGCATTTTCGGTGAGCAATTTCTTTTTTTAGAAATCCACAAGAAGGACTGAATGTAATAACTCAAATTAGTGGTGAAATTAATGACTGTGAAAACTTTGTTTAATTTGGGTCATGTCTGGACAGAGTTCTGGCTGCTGTGCGCATGAAATGTGTGTATGAATTGTGAACTGAAACTCTGTACAACCTCTGGTTCTTTCAGTTTATCCAGGTCCCATCTCCTTAAATTGCCACCTTTTTGCAGTTTCTTCAGTTTTAATCTACAGTTCATAACCAATAAATTGTGTTCAGAGTCCAATCCATATTCACCTACTATGTTTCCTTCTCTTCCTTTTCCTAATGTTGAATTCCAGTCACCCATGACTATTAAATTTTCGTCTTCCTTCACTACCTGAATAATTTCTTTTATCTCATACATTTCATCAATTTCTTCATCATCTGCAGAGCTACTTGGCATATAAACCTGTACTACTGTAGTAGGCGTGGGCTCCGTGTCAATCTTGGCCACAACAATGCGTTCACTATGCTGTTTGTAGTAGCTTACCCACACTCCTACTTTTTTATATTATTAAACCTACTCCTGCATTACCCCTATTTGATTTTGTATTTATAACCCTGTAATCGCCTGACCAAAGGTCTTGTTCCTCCTGCCACCGAACTTCACTAATTCCCCCTATATCTACCGTTAACCTATCCATTTCCCATTTTAAATTTTCTAACCTACCTCCCCTATTATGGGATCTGACATTCCACACTCTGATCCGTAGAACGCCAGTTTTCTTTCTCCTGATAACGACGTCCTCCTGAGTAGTCCCCGCCTGGAGATCCGAATGGGGGACTCTTATACCTCCGGAATATTTTACCCAAGAGGACGCCATCATCATTTAATCATACAGTAAAGCTGCATGCCCTCGGGAAAAATTATGGCTGTAGTTTCCCCTTGCTTTCACCCGTTTGCAGTACCAAAACAGCAAGGCCGTTTTGGTTAGTGTTACAGGGCCGGATCAGTCAATCATCCAGACTGTTGTTCCTGCAACTACTGAAAAGGCTGGTGCCCCTCTTCAGGAACCACATGTTTATCTGGCCTCTCAACAGATACCCCTCCATTGTGGTTGAACCTACGGTACGGCTATCTGTATCGTTGAGGCACGCAAGCCTCCCCACAACGGCAAGGTCCATGGTTCATGAAGGGGGGGGGGGTGGGGGTGGGGGGGGGTGCAAGATATATGAGAAAGGCCAAATACCTGTTAACTTCAAAAATAATGTTATATTATCAGTTGCAAAGAAGGCAGTTGCTGACAGGTGTAAATATTACTGAACTATCAGTTCAACAAGTCATGATTCCAAAATTCTGACACTAATTACCTACGGAAGGATGGAAAAACTGGGTAAAACTTCCTTCTGTGGAAGATTTGTTGAGTTTCTAGAGAAATTTAGGAATGTATGAGGCAATACCAACTGCATGGTGTATAGATAGATTAAAGAAGAGCGAACCTACACATATAGCATTTGTAGATTTATAAAAAGCTTTTGATAATGTTGGCTGGACTAGACTCTTGGAAACTCTGAACCCAATGAGGATAAAATAGAGGGAGCAAAAGGTTAACCCAATTTGCACAGAAACCAGACTGCCATTATACAAGTCAAAGGACATGAAAGGGAAGCAACAGCTGAGAAGAGAGTGAGACAGGTCTGTGGCTTTCCCCAATGCTATTCAGTCTGTACATTGAGCAAACTGTGAAGGAAGCTAGGAAGAATTTGGGTAGGAAATTAAATTTCAGGCAGATGAAATAAAAATTTTGAGATTTGCTTCTGACATTGTAATTCTGCCCGAGGCAGCAAAGGAACTGGAAGAGCAGTTACTACTACTACTACTACTACTAATAATAATAATAATAATAATAATAATTTTATTGCAGTTCAATGACCTGGTGCAGGTCCTTCAATTGGCTGCCACTTCAGCGACTTGTATGTCCCTAACCAGCACCAGTTACCCAACAGGGAAAGGGCGCCTACAGTTTAACATGGAGTCTGAACCACATGTTGTTTCTGGTAACTCCTCATGTCATTGAGAGGTGAAGGCTAGGTTAAAACAAAGAATGAAAGATCTGTGGTCCAACTAGGATTTGATTCTGCAGCCTCTCAGTTTCCATACAAGCATTTTACTGCTAGACCACCAGGCCCAGTGGAAGAGCAGTTGAAGAGAATGGATAGTTTCATGAAAAGAGGTTGAAATGAACACCAACAAAAATAAAACAAGAGTAATGGAATGTAGTCAAATTAAATCAAGCGAGGCTGAGAAAAGTAGACTAGGGAATGAGACACTATGTGTGGTAAGCCAGTTTTGCTATTTGTGCAGCAAAATAACTGATAGTGTTCGTAGTAGAGAGGACATAAATTGGAGACTACAATAGCATGGTAAGTACTTCTGAAAACAAGAACTTTGTCAACATCAAACATAAATTTAAGTTTATTCTGAAAGTGTTTGTCTGGAGTGTGGCCTTGTACAGAGTGAAGCGTTTATGATAAACAGTTGTGTTTTTGAAATGTGGTGCTACAGAAGAATGCTGAAAATTAGATGTGAGGATCCAGTAACTGAGGAAGAGGTATTCCAGAAATTAAATTGATCAGTTTTAATACTGAGGATTATTTTTCTAGTTTATTGGCAGTCAGATTAAAATTGTTGTCATACTTAGTAATGTCCTACTCTTTACTGTACAGGGAAATAATATTTTGCATAAATAATAAAAACTCTTCACAGAGCTAGTGTCAACATTTTGCAGTGTCTGTGTATGTAAGACACATCACTTGTGCCCTCTTTCCCCACCTACCCCTCCACTCCTTCCCTCTTCCTTCCTCTCCCTTTTCCATAATCCTGTTTCATTCTAAATGATGGGGGTATCAACTACAGATTATCTTACAGAGTGAACCATCACCAAATTATTAACATGCATATATTCAAAACCAAGTGAAAAATATTTCACGGCTCTTCCTCATGAAGTTCACCATGACATACATATGGAGTAAAGGGATTAACTTAAAAGTGCAAATAAATAAATAAATTTGAAAATGTAAGAATCTTAAAAGAGAAAAATAAGGATTTTGCATTTTTGAACAGACAGAACAAGAACATCTTCAGCAGGTTCAGTGGATAATTTACATAGAGAGATCTTGAATATCAAAATTTAAAAAATATTTTGCATTAGGCTGGGACAAATAGAGGAACAGAAAGCTAAAATAAGGTGAACTAGAAATGATGGCAAGAAGTTGCTCAGAATCGTACATAAAGTAGTTGTTATGGTGCTAGTAGGGGGGGGGGGGGGGGTGGTAAGAGAGAGAGGCTGTAGGAAAATCCTTACCTCTGTTTACCATTTGAATTTTTATTGCTTTCAGTACACATTATTTTTGCTTTCATAACCACAAATCTAAGTTACATCTATCCTACACTGTTATTAGAGTGTATAACCACTAGTACACTCAACCTGAAATTGATTGTTGAAAACAAATTTAATCAGTGAGGCAGTAGTTAATATTCCCAATTGTATAAACAGATGTCACATTATGAATGCATCATGTCAAATACAGAAAGGATTCAAATTATGTCCTTTTGAATAACGATTTTTTGAAAGTTTGGAGTTCAGACAGAATATTGTACCTTAGTGTGTCTATAAATGATATCTAATATCTTACTTATTTCTGCATGTTCAGTGCTGGTCATTATTTTTGTAGCATAAATAGCTGAACCCACAAGTTTTTACTGGTATATTGTGTTGATTTTCAGCTTTAAGTTTCCTTGAATTTTGCACACTAAAATGTGTAACTTTCTACAATCTTTTTTATTTATTTTTGAAATCTTACAGTAACTGAAAGTGTTGTTTTTCAAAGCTCAAAACAAAATGAATGTTTTCTGTGTTTTAATGTGACCCACCTTACCAAAAAACACCATTTACTACATTCTCTGTTAATGCTTCTTTGGTTGGCTAAACAACATAATATTTTGTAGTATCTACACATAGGACTATTTGTGCCTTGAGCTTCAAATTAAATATTAGATTATTGACTCAGGGGAAGGTTAGTAATGTATCCAGGATCAAAGTATGCAATATATCCTATGTAATTCCCCCCCCCCCCCCCCCCCCCCCCCCGCACCCCCGAGCTAATTACTAGACACCCTTCTGTGATATTTGAATAATACCTGCAATTCACTGCATGCACACTCACATCCGCACCCCCCACGTGTGCGCTTGCATGCGCCCACCCACCCTCCCACCAGAGAACATAATGGCATAGCTGCCAGGCTACCAGAGTGCCATCTGTGTTTCCATTTTAATAGGGAATGCTCACAGACAGAAGGGTCAGTGGGCTGCAAAAGTGTGAAGCAAGCAGACAATCTTGCAATGGAGGTGCACTCTTGCTTCCTGCAGCCAACTGAGCAAGTTTGAAAGAAGTCAAATTGTGGCCTTCTGAGTGACAGGATGTTCCTTCTGGAGAATTGCCACACAAACTAGATGTGGAACAGTGCTGGTATCAGTGGTCACATGAACATTCTCACACCTGTAGATGACGTTTTGGATGTCCACACAGCACAGATGTCAGCCAGGATCACTGTATTGTAAGTCCAGCAGTGGAAGATCATACAGCTACCACAGCACTGATTAGAGCTTGTAAGTCCAGATGTGTCAACATGAACTATTGTGAACCAGTTATTAGCAGTGGGAGTACAGGCATGGATATCTCTAGCCCACCTTCCACTCATACCAAAGCATTAACGTGCACAGCTGGATTGGTGTTGTCAGAGGATAACTTGGAAGATAGAATGGTGTGCCATGGTCTCCAGTGTTGAAGGCAGATTCAGCCTGTGTGCAAGTGACGGTTGTTTACTCTTACGATGTAGACCTGGTGAGCACTATAGAGGGATTCATCCAAAGTACACTGGGCCCAGACCAAGCCTTACGGCCTGGGGTGCGATAAGCTACAACTCTCATTCACATTTGGTGTTTATGGGGGGTACGGGGGTATGCTAACCAGTGCTCAATATGTGCAGAATGTTGTTAGACCTGTCCTTTTGCTGTTCTTGCAACAGGAAGGTGATGTGTTGTTGCAACAGGGTAATACTTGCCCACACACTGCCTGTGAAACTCAGTGTAATATGCAAGATGTGCAGCAACTTCTGCAGCCAGCACAATCTCCAGACTTGTCTCCAGTTTAGCACATGTGGGATATGATGGGACGAAAAGTGATTCGTGTGACTCGTCAACCAACAACTCTTACAGAACTACATGAACAGGTTGAGCAGACATGGCATAACATATCCTAGAACAGTTTTCACCATCTGTGCGATTGACTGGATGCCAGAGTCAGTGCCTGAATTGTCACACATTGAGGTTACACCATGTAATAACATGGACATTTCAGTGTGGATTGATACCTGGTGCCTCAGAACCACTTGTGCTGTTGATCTGTAAATGCAATCGTTTCATGTACTCCATACGCACATTTGCAACCTCTAAATGTGTGTGTGTGTGTGTGTGTGTGTGTGTGCGTGCGACAAAATGAAATTTTACAAGGCTGCACATTTTAACGTATTACTTACTTACTATATTATTCACCCCTATGAAGTTTAACTTTTGAGGTTATCAATGATTTTCCTGGTTTTTAGTAGGGCCATAGAGAAAATTTAATTTCCTTAAAATTAGGTTATGCTACTTCTTTAGTGTAATAATTTTCTTTCTGTTCTGGATAACTAACACAAGTTTTCTGGACTAGTTTTAGTGATTCTTAAAAGTATCAGGTACCCACAAATTGTATTTGTAATATACCCCTACCCTTTAATAAAAATATTGAAAATAAATTAATAAAAATTAGCAGTGAAACCTCAGAAATAGTTAAGTTTTCTATTCAGGTTAGTTGAGACACTGACTTCATGGAAGGCAAAAGAAATGAACAGAAGACTAAAAATGATTGTCAATGTTAATGTAAACTAAATAATGTTCTCAAAACTAAGCTTTATGTGTGTCTGGAAAGGAAAGTGTATGTTAATATGCATTAACTGCTTCAGTTTTGATGTATGAAATCAAGCTTTAACATATTATGAGAGATAGGAAAACAAATAAATGTGTCAGGGATCATACTGAAATGGAAGATTTATTTATGACTGGAATGAAAATGAATAGGAGGTGGCTGTCATATGTAACCAGGCAAATGGATGGCAGAAGGTCCCAGGAAGTTCTTTGCCAAATTCCAGGTGATATGAAAAGATTTGGGCAACAGAATAAGAGTAAATGAAATTGTAAAATATACAAGATATCATGAATTGATACAGATGAATACTGTGATATATGGCTATCTGAGGTAACTGACCTACTTTTTCAAAATCTGTTTCGTAAAGATGCAATTTGTGTTATTCCAAGTGCATGGCAATTCAGAATTTTCATTAATAGACATGATTTTCATTTTGAAGTAACTGATGATGATTCAGCTTCTGTTCCTTTTTGTAGCTCACTTTCATTCTGCTTCTTAATGTATCAGTTTAAAAGTTAGTCACAAATCCAGGAGAGTAAAACCATGAGCATATGAAAACAAGAGGGGCTGTCCAGTTCAAGTGACCTGCTAGTGAATTTTGATACAACTCTGAAATGTACTGAATTTCTCTGTAATTTGGCTGTTAGTTTTCTGATATGCTACCCATTGATTTTTATGATTGGTGTAATCTGGGACATTCCACTTTTTCAGATGTTAAGTGGATCAATGAAGCAATTGTGAATACTTCTGCTATAATGCGTCAAGCTGATGACATTCTTTCTCGGAGGTCACTCAAAGGTGACCATGAAGCAGCATGGCTTCTCAGGGCAGTCACTTGTATTGACCTGACTACATTGTCTGGTGATGACACTGCAAGCAATGTTGAACGCCTATGTGTAAAGGTAATATTAATATGTTTTTGTAGCAAGTCAAAATAAACCTAAGAAAGAAGAGTCTACACCAAATATAAATCAAATTTTGAGAATGCGTTTACTGTAGTTCCAGACCTGTTCAGAGGACTGAATGTTCAGTGGCAGTACTTTAACTCTGGTTACGCATTTCAGGACAACCACAATGAATGTAATGTTAATAAATGTGACCTTTGTGACTACTTTTTTGATCCTGTGATGAGTCATCTGTAATGTTATACGCAGAAAACATGTATACTTGCAGCTATAATGTGCAGGAGTAGAACTGGGAGTGACATTTAAAAGTTCAAGAAATCTCTTTTATTACTTTCAGTTCTTCTAACATGTATGAGATCAAAATTTCACTACACACCCATAATTCTCTTAATTCATCACAAAAATGAATAAATTCGGTTACTGTATAAGCTAAATGATCATTAGAATGGAACTAAAATCAACTTATTAAATTGTACCAGTGATGTCCACACAGATGCTGTGATCCACTGAGTAGGTGACACAGTGGTTAATGCTCTGAACACACATCTAGGAGGAACTCGGTTAAAATCTCTACTGGGCTCTTTTGAGTTAGATTTTCTGTGAATTCCCTAAGTCATATATGGTAAACAAGAAACTTGGTTGCATTCACATGAGCAAAGTAAGCCATAAGATGCGAATTAGAGTTTTGAGAGGATTGAAGCCCCATGAAGATGAAAGATAATTAAATATTTTAATAAATTGCCTGTTTGGGGAAACAAACCATATACTTGAATGGTTTAGCTTCCATTTGTGAAGCTGTCAGAAGATGCTAAGAAAAAATGATAAGGAGGCAAATTGTTGAGAAATAAGATGCAAGTAAAAAAAAATTCAAAAAAAGTAGTGTAGAAGTATTTTTTCTACATTTAATTTGTTGCTTCTCTCAGGAACACACTCGTAATATCCTTATTATATTTTATGTATGATATATGCTTGTTAAAATGACGAAGAAATTACACCGTGTACTATCACCATATTATTTATTTGTTTGTGACATGTTTTATAGCTTGATTCTCTCACCTGCCTACATCTACATCTACAACCATACTCCGCAAGCCACCTGACGGTGTGTGGCGGAGGGTACCCTGAGTACCTCTATCGGTTCTCCCTTCTATTCCAGTCTCGTATTGTTCGTGGAAGGAAGGATTGTCGGTATGCTTCTGTGTGGGCTCTAATCTCTCTGATTTTATCCTCATGGTCTCTTCGCGAGATATACGTAGGAGGGAGCAATATACTGCTTGACTCTTCGGTGAAGGTATGTTCTCGAAACTTGAACAAAAGCCCGTACTGAGCTACTGATCGTCTCTCCTGCAGAGTCTTCCACTGGAGTTTATCTATCATCTCCGTAACGCTTTCGTGATTACTAAATGATCCTGTAACGAAGCGCGCTGCTCTCCGTTGGATCTTCTCTCTCTCTTCTATCAACCCTATCTGGTACGGATCCCACACTGCTGAGCAGTATTCAAGCAGTGGGCGAACAAGCATACTGTAACCTACTTCCTTTGTTTTCGGATTGCATTTCCTTAGGACTCTTCCAATGAATCTCAGTCTGGCATCTGCTTTACTGACGATCAACTTTATATGATCATTCCATTTTAAATCACTCCTAATGCATAATCCCAGATAATTTATGGAATTAACTGCTTCTAGTTGCTGACCTGCTATTTTGTAGCTAAATGATAAAGGATTTATCTTTCTGTGTATTCGCAGCACATTACACTTGTCTACATTGAGATTCAATTGCCATTCCCTGCACCAAGGCATCAATTCGCTGCAGATCCTCCTGCATTTCAGTACAATTTTCCATCGTTACAACCTCTCGATATACCACAGCATCATCTGCAAAAAGCCTCAGTGAACTTCCGATGTCATCTACAAGGTCATTTATGTATATTGTGAATAGCAACGGTCCTATGACACTCCCCTGCGGCACACTTGAAATCACTCTTACTTCGGAAGACTTCTCTCCATTGAGAATGACATGCTGCATTCTGTTATCTAGGAACTCTTCAATCCAATCACACAATTGGTCTGATAGACCATATGCTCTTACTTTCTTCATTAAACGACTGTGGGGAACTGTATTGAACGCCTTGCGGAAGTCAAGAAACACGGCATCTACCTGTGAACCCATGTCTATGGCCCTCTGAGTCTCGTGGACGAATAGCGCGAGCTGGGTTTCACATGACCATCTTTTTTGAAACCCATGTTGATTCCTACAGAGTAGATTTCTTGTCTCCAGATAAGTCATTATACTCGAACATAATACGTGTCCCAAAATTCTACAACTGATCGACTGATCGATGTTAGAGATATAGGTCTATAGTTCTGCACATCTGTTCGACGTCCCTTCCTTAAAACGGGGATGACATGTGCCCTTTTCCAATCCTTTGGAACGCTACGCTCTTGTAGAGACCTACGGTACACCGCTGCAAGAAGAGGGGCCAAGTTCCTTCGCGTACTCTGTGTAAAATCGAACTGGTATCCCGTCACGTCCAACGGCCTTTCCTTTTTTGAGCGATATTAATTGTTTCTCTATTCCTCTGTCATCTATTTCAATATCTACCATTTTGTCATCTGTATGACAATCTAACGAAGGAACTACAGTGCAGTCTTCCTCTGTGAAACAGCTTTGGAAAACACACTTAGTATTTCGGCCTTAAGTCTGTCACCCTCTGTTTCAGTACCATTTTGGTCACAGAGTGTCTGGACATTTTGTTTTGATCCACCTACCGCTTTGACATAAGACCAAAATTTCTTAGGATTTTCTGCCAAGTCAGTACATAGAACTTTACTTTCAAATTCATTGAACGCCTCTCGCATAGCCCTCCTCACACTACATTTGGCTTCGCGTAATTTTTGTTTGTCTGCAAGGCTTTGGCTATGTTTATATTTGCTGTGAAGTTCCCTTTGCTTCCGCAGCAGTTTTCTAACTCGGTTGTTGTACCACGGTGGCTCTTTTCCATCTCTTACGATCTTGCTTGGCACATACTCATCTAACACATATTGTACGATGGTTTTGAACTTTGTCCACTGATCCTCAACACTATCTGTACTTGAGTAAAAACTTTTGTGTTGAGCTGTCAGGTACTCTGTAATCTGATTTGTGCCACTTTTGCTAAACAGAAAAATCTTCCTTTTTTAATATTTCTATTTATGGCTGAAATCATCGATGCAGTAACCGCTTTATGATCGCTGATTCCCTGTTCTGCGTTAACTGTTTCAAATAGTTCGGGTCTGTTTGTCACCAGAAGGTCTAATATGTTATCGCCATGAGTCAGTTCTCTGTTTAACTGCTCAAGGTAGTTTTCAGATAAAGCACTTTAAAAAATTTCACTGGCTTCTTTGTCCCTGCCACCCGTTATGAACGTTTGAGTCTCCCAGTCTATATCCGGCAAATTAAAATCTCCACCCAGAACTATAACATTGTGGGGAAATCTACTCGAAATATTTTCCAAATTATCCTTCAGGTGCTCAACCACGACAGCTGCTGAGCCAGGGGGCCTATAGAGACATCCAATTACCATGTCTGAGCCTGCTTTAACCGTGATCTTCACCCAAATCATTTCACATTTCGGATCTCTGTCAATTTCCTTCGATACTATTGCACTTCTTATCGCTATAAACACGCCTCCCCCTTCACTGTCCAGCCTGTCTCTGCGGTATACATTCCAATCTGAGTTTAGGATTTCATTACTGTTTACGTCTGGTGTCAGCCAACTTTCTGCCCCTAGTACTATATGGGCGTTGTGACCGTTTATTAATGAGAGCAGTTCTGGGACCTTTCTATAGACGCTCCTGCAGTTTACTATTAGCACATTAATATTGTTACTCCCTGTTGCATTTTGCCTACTCCTACCTTGCCGCGTCTCAGGAGGCGTCTTTTCGGGCCTAGAGAGGGAATTCTCTAACCTAAAAAACCCCAATGTGCACTCCACATGTACTCCACTACCCTTGTAGCCGCTTCCGGCGTGTAGTGCACGCCTGACCTATTAAGGGGGACCCTAAATTTCTCCACCCGATAGCGGAGGTCGAGAAATTTGCACCCCAGATCTCTACAGAATCGTCTGAGCCTCTGGTTTAAGCCTTCCACTTGGCTCCAAACCAGAGGACCACGATCGGTTCTGGGAATGATACTACAAATAGTTAGCTCTGATTCCACCCCACGAGCAAGGCTTTCCGCCTTCACCAATTCCGCCAACCGCCTGTACGAACTGAGGATGACCTCTGAACCCAGACGGCAGGAGTCATTGGTGCCGACATGAGCAACAATTTGCTGTCGGGTGCACCCAGTGCTCTCTATTGCCGCTGGCAGGGCCTCCTCCACATCTCGGATGAGACCCCCCAGCAAGCAGACAGGGTGAACACTGGCCTTCTTCCCCGACCTTTCCGGTATTTCCCTAAGGGGCTCCATCACCCGCCTAACGTTGGAGCTTCCAATAACTAATAAACCCCTCCCCCCCGTGTGCCTGCTCGGACCTTGCTGAAGGAGCACATGTCCACTCACAGGCAGAGTGGGCGATGCCACACGGCCAGCCTCCACATTTACCCTCCGCCTCGTGCGCCGCGAACGCCGCTGAACCCACCACTCCCCTTGGGGAGAGGGTGGCCCAACCGCGCCCGGTACCCGCGAAGATGTCTCGACAGTAGGGACAGTGGGTGAAGCATGTAACACCTGGGGTGTACCATGCGACGCACCAGTCCCCCTCCTCCTTCCCCCCCACTGCCGCTACACTTTGAGGCAGCAGCCTGCAGACGGCTGACGGTGGCCATCAACACGCTCGGCTGTTCGCGAACAGTGGCCAGCTCCTCCTGTGTCCGTACACAGCAGCACACAGCATCTGACTGTGAGGGAACAAGAATATGAAATACATCTTGGAACAAATAAACAGTGTGACTGGTTGTATGCAGGGAATTTAGTTTTTCATTTAACGTATTGTAACACTTTCAGTTATTGGACATACTAATGCGCAGCTGTGTGCCATCAGTTAAATTTCATTGGAAGTGTCCAGGACATGCAATAAAACTGCTGATGATAAGACAGTCAAAGACAGTCAGCTGTAGTCTATTAAAACTTTAAAAATTATTAATTTTTTATATTTTGTGCCTTTTCACACACATGAGAATGTATACAGCTTCAGTATTTGCTTATGATACTCATATGAAGTTTCTTCTTTTTCATTCAAAAATGTGCATGGAATCTGTCGGAGAGAAATAGTAGTGACCTTCATGAGGAGTATTTCTAGTATAGCACATTTGGTGTATTTCTGGTCCAAGATGCTGGAGTTGGCAGTCATGTGTGCGTTAGGTGTGCTTGCTTGTGTGTATGAATGGTGTGTATGTGTTTCTCTTTTACTGATGGAGGCTGTGGCCAATAGCTTTATGTAAGTGTCTTTTAATCGTGCCTGTCTGCAACTTAACATGTCTTCTTTACAGTAAGCAGCAATCTATTTTTCGTACATTGTTGATACCCCTACCTGGAGTTTCCATTGTTTGATTTAGTAGAGTTGATAGGAAAAAATAGAGAGTTGTTTGGATGAAGGGAAAAAAAAGATGAAAGAATACCTCCTTGACTCAGGGTCTAAGTGATCTGGCCTACCTTTCTACGCTTCTGCAATCAGTGCCTCTTTCCCGAAGAAAAACTGTACAAATGCTGAAAGCCAGGATCAGTATTATTTTCTGTTTTAAGTGTTTCTGTCAACAATAGTAAGATTTTCATCTTCTGAAGGTAAGTACTGACCAATGATTCTTTCCTTGTCATTTAATGGTTTTCTGAATTGTATTTTGTCATTGGCACAGCAAAGAAAAAAAGGCTTTTAACACAACTGAATCTGTTAGATTCTACATTTTCATAAGGATATTTAGTATATGAGTCATACTTGTTTTAGGCGTGTGAGCCAATAGCTACTGATCTCTTGGAAGCTGCAGGATTTTCCAGAGACAATGGAATAACAACAGCTGCAGTTTGTGTGTATCCAGCAAGAGTGCCAGATGCAGTCCGCACATTAACAAGATTAGGTTTTAGCAACAGAGTTGCTGTGGCTTCAGGTAATATTTAGTGAGATAAAGAAATGTACTTGCATGATACTTGTATAAATTTATTAATTCACCTGTGTGCACAGATATCACATGGAGAGTCTTTGAGAAGGAAAGTTGTTACTCACCATACAGTGGAGATGCTGAGTCGCAGATAAGCACAACAAAAAGACTCTCACAATTAAAGCTTTTGCCCATTGGCATTCTTCAGCAATAGACACACATATACACACCCCCGCCCCCCCCCCACACACACACTCCCCCCCACACACACACTCCCCCCCACACACACACTCCCCCCCACACACACACTCCCCCCCACACACACACTCCCCCCCCACACACACACTCCACCCCCCACACACACACACTCCCCCCCCCACACACACACACACACACACACTCCCCCCCCCCACACACACACACACTCCCCCCCCCCCACACACACACACACTCCCCCCCACACACACACACTCCCCCCCCCACACACACACACACACTCCCCCCACACACACACACGCACCCCCCCCCACACACACACACTCCCCACACACACACACACTCCCCACACACACACACACTCCCCACACACACACACACTCCCCACACACACACACACACTCCCCACACACACACACACACTCCCCACACACACACACACACTCCCCACACACACACACACACACACACACACACACACACACACACACACACACACACACACACACACACACACACACACACTCTCTCTCTCTCTCTCTCTCTCCACACACACACACACACACACACACACACACACACACACACACACACTCCCCCCCCCCCACACACACACTCCCCCCCCACACACACACACACCCACACACACACCCCCCCCACACACACACTCCCCCCCCCACACACACACTCCCCCCCACCCCCCACCCCCCCACACACACACACTCCCCCCCCCCCACACACACACACACACACACACACTCCCCCCCCCACACACACACACTCCCCCCCCACACACACACACTCCCCCCCCCCCACACACACACTCAAACGCCCCCCCCCCCACACACACTCCCCCGCCACCCCCCCCACACTCCCCCCCCACACACACACAAACACACACACACACACACTCCCCCCCACACACACACTCCCCCCACACACACACTCCCCCCCCCACACCCACCCACCCCCCCCACACACACACACACTCCCCCCACACACACACACACACTCCCCCCCCCCCACACACACTCCCCCCCCACACACACACTCCCCCCCACATACGCTCCCCCCACATACGCTCCCCACACACTCCCCCCCCCACACACACACTCCCCCCCACACACACACTCCCCCTCCACACACACTCCCCCCACACACACACTCCCCCACACACACGCTCCCCCCACCCCCACCCCCACACTCTCCCCCCCAACATACACACTCTCCCCCCCAACATACACACTCTCCCCCCCAACATACACACTCTCCCCCCCAACATACACATTCTCCCCCCCAACATACACACTCTCCCCCCAACATACACACTCCGCCCCCCACACACACACACTCCCCCCCACACTCCCCCCCCACACACACACTCCTCCCCCCACACTCACACTCCCCCCCCCACACTCACACTCCCCCCCCCCACACTCACACACACACTCCCCCCCCACACTCACACACACACTCCCCCCCACACACACTCCCCCCCCCCACACACACTCCCCCCCCACACACTCCCCCCCCCCACACACACTCCCCCACACACACACTCCCCCCACACACACACTCCCCCCCACACACACACGCCCGCTCCCCACACACACTCCCCCCCACACACACATTCCCCCTCCCCACACACATTCCCCCTCCCCACACACACTCCCCCCCACACACATTCCCCCCCACACACACACACTCTCCCCCCCACACACACACACACACACTCCACCCACACCCACCCACACACACACACACACACACACACACACACACACACACACACACACACACACACACACACACACACACACACTCCCCCCCCCCCCACACACACACACACACTCCCCCCCACCACACACTCCCTCTCCCCCCAACACACACTCCCTCTCCCCCCAACACACACTCCCCCCACCCACACACACACACACACACTCACACAAATGACTGAAGTCTCAGGCAACTGAAACCACACTGCTAGCAACAGCACCATTGCATGATGGGAGTGGTAACTGGGTGGGGGAAAGGAGGAGGCTTGGGTGGGGAGGGGGAAGGATAGTACTGGGGGGTGGTGGACAGTGAAGTACTGCAGGTTAGACGGAGGACAGGGGAGAGATGGTGAGGGGAGATGGGGAGGAAGTAGTGGAAAAGGAGAGAACAAAAAAGACTGGGTATGGTGATGGAATGACGGCTCCGTAGTGCTAGAATGGGAACAGGGAAATAGGCTGGATGGGTGAGGACAGTGACTTATGAAGGTTGAGGTCAAGAGGGTTACGGCGATGTAGGATGTATTACAGGGAGAGTTCTCACCCGTGCATTTCAGAAAAGCTGGTGTTGTTGGGAAGGATCCGTATGGCACAGGCTGCAAAGCAGTCATTGAAATGCAGGATATCATGTTTGGCAGCATGTTCAGCAACAGGATGGTCCACTTGTTTCTTGACCACAGGTTGTCGATGGCCATTCATGTGGACAGACAGCTTGTTGGCTGTCATGCCTACATCGAATGCAGGACAGTAGTTGCAGCTTAGCTTGTAGACCACATGACTATTTCACCAGTAGCCCTGCCTTTGATGGGATAGGTGATGTTAATGACTGGACTGCAGTAGGTGGTGGTGGGAGGATGTATGGGACAGGTCTTGCATCTAGGTGTATTAGAGGGGTATGAGCCATGAGGTAAGGGATTGGGAGCAGGGGTTGTGTAAGGATAGATGAGTATATTGGGTAGGTTCGGTGGATGGCGAAATACCACTGTAGGAGGAGTGGGAGGGTGGTGGGCAGGAAATCTCCCATTTCAGGGCACGACAAGAGGTAATCAAAACCCTGGTGGAGAATGTAATTCAGTTACTCCAGTCCTGGGTGGTACTGAGTTACGACAAGGAATGTTTCTCTGTCGCCGGACGGTGGGACTTTGGGAGGTGGTGGGAGACTGGAAAGATAAGGTCTTTTTACATTCCCGTAACCCTCCTAGCCTCAACCATCTTAAGTCACTGTCCTCACCCATCCAGCCTCTTCCCTGTTCCCATTCCAGCACTACACAGCCGTCATTCTACTATCACACCCAGTCTTTCTATTTCTACTCTTTTCCACTACTTCCCCCCCCCCCCCCCCCCCGTCCTCTCTCCATCACACCCCTACCCTCCGTCTAACCTGCAGCACTTCACTGTCCACCACCCCCACCATACTATGCCTCCCCCTCCCCATCCCAGCCTCCTCTTTACCCCCACCATACTATCCCTCCCCCTCCCCATCCCAGCCTCCTCCTTATCCCTGCCCAGTCGCCTCTCCCATCATGCACTGGTGCTGCTGGTCACAGTGTGGTTTCAGTTGCCTAAGACTGCATTTGTGTGTGCGAGTTGTGGTTGCATGTGTGTGTGTGTGTGTGTGTGTGTGTGTGTGTGTGTGTGTGTGTGTGTGTGTTTGTTGGCGTTGGCCAATGGCTGAAAGCTTTAATTGTGTGAGTCTTGTTGTGAGTAGCAACTGTCCTTCTCATTACATTGTTACATTCCATCCTGGATTCTCCATTGTTTGAAGGAGAATCTATGTTGCTTAAAACAGGCATATGCATTAAGAGAGAGGAGTGATGTATCATGAGCTTCTTCCAAAAACTACAATAAAAATCAGCTATCATTATCATTGACAATCTTCTACGCTCCATGTTTCCATAAAATAAGCTAGTAATGAATATTCGATAATGTGGTATGAAATTACGCATACAAAGATTTGTTTGCACATTCTAAAACCAGTGTAAACCATACAGGTTATGCCAACGAGGGTAGGATGTTAAATCTAGAATTTTTTTTATGGCCAAGCCCCCCACCTCCACAGAGGCGATAAAAAACATCCATCAGTGTCCACATATATACAACTTCTCCATATACCACCAAAATGTGCAGTCAATAACAAACAAGCTTGCAGAAATCAAACTCTTATTCACAACAGACCTACAATATGTAAATGTCATTTGCATTACAGAACATTGGCTGAAACCAGACCAAATTAGTTCAGCTAGCATACCTGGTTACACATTAGCTTCCCACTACTGCAGGAAAAACCAGAAAGGTGGAGGTGCTGCCACATTTATAAAAAGTTCCGTAAACTATAGAAGTTTTGATCAGTTTCACCACTTAAATAAAGAAAACGATTTTGAGGCAGCTGTAATCAAAATTCTAGAAGCAAATATAATCATAACATGTATCTATCATTCTCCAACAGGCAATGTATGTGTCTTCCTAAAAAACCTTGAAATACTCCTAAACAAACTTCACCAAAACAAAAAGGTACTAATTTTATGTGGTGATTTCAATGTTGATTTCCAGTCTACAGGGCATGTGAAAGGATCCCTACTGAATCTCACTAACTCATTCAGCCTGAATCCCACAGTAACATTCCCCACAAGGTGCAAAAACAACACCAAACACCAAAACCACACTTGACCAGATATTTGTAAACTGTCCCTACCACAGAGTCAGACCTCTGGACACAGGCTGTAGTAATCACTGTGGCCAAGTCCTATACCATACAAATGTTCTCCTCTTAGACGGCAACAACAAATACACAACTAAAGTAAGAAACTACAGCAATGAGAACATGAAAATCTTCAATGATACCTTAGATGCAGAAACATGGAACAAAGTATATGAAGCAGACGATACAGACAACAAAATGGAATCATTTCTAAACACATTTCTATATCACTTCAATATTGCCTTTCCTCTTAAACTCAAATACATCACATCAAAAGAACCCAATAAGAAGCCATGGATAACAACTGGTATATAGATTTCCTTCAGAAGGAGAGAGATCTGTTGAAGTATCTAAAAAATAACACCACCATCCCCACCCCATCTGAAGAAAGATATGTCAAGCAATATATCAAAATCCTTAAAAAAAAAAGTCATAGCACTAGCAAAGCAAATGGCAAATGACAACTATGTGGCAACATCCTCAAACAAAACCAAGGTAGTGTGGAACATTATAAGGAACGAAACAAATTAACAGCCATGTAAACATGAAAACACTATCCTGATCCTCAACACCACCAGATTTACTAATCCACAAGAAATTGCAAATATTTTCAACAATTACTGTGAAAATATTGTTAAAAATCTGTTACAAAGCTTCAACAAACCCACACCCAACAGACAAAATAACAACTCCTGTAGAATCTATATTCTTCTGGGAAACTACTCCTGAAGGAATAGTACTAAGTGCAAAGTACCTCAAGAATAAATTCTCATCTTGAATCGATGACATCCCACATTTTATCATCAAAAACTGCATAAACAAAATAGCTCTCCCACTCTCAAATGTGTACAACCCATCGTTGATGGCAGGTACATTTCCAAAATGCAGGCAAGTGTCTGAAGTTATCCCAGTCTTTAAGAAAGGTGAAAAACCTCGACGCAGAAAATTACAGACCCATATCGCTGTTAGCTGTGTTTGGTAAACTTTTGGAGAGATTAGTTCACCAAAGACTAATAAATTTTCTTGATGAGAACCAGGTCCTATCTGATGCTCAGCACAATTTCAGTAAAAACAAATCCACGACAACTGCCATATATGTGTATTTACACTCTACCCTAGATGCTCTAGACAAAAACAAAAAGCAGTTGGGATCTTCCTAGCTCTGTCCAAGGCATTTGTGTCATAGACCACAAGATTCTTCTCAACAAACTGGAGTCATATGGCATCAGAGGTGCCCCACTAAACTGGTTCAGCTCATACCTGACAAATAGGAAACAAAAAGTGTCAATAAAACATAACAACCAAGGACATTTCGAAACATACTACTCTGACAATTGCAATATTACACAAGGTGTGCCCCAAGGCTCAATACATGGACATACCGTCAAACATCAATGCCAGCACCAGTACACTCTTTGCAGATGATACTAGTATCCTCATAACAAGCAAAAATGAACATGAACTCCAAGAGGCCATAAATGGAAATACAGACGAACTTGGTGATTGGTTTGAGAAAAACAAGCTCATAGTTAACACAAAGAAAACCACTTACCTAAACTTCCACCTAAGATCAAATAAAATTATGCCTGATATGAAATTATATATACGGTTCCCAAATATCCCCAAATACAGAAACAAGATTTCTAGGCCGATGGATTCAGGATAATCTAAAATGGCAAACATGCATTAATAAAACTAATAGTAAGCTAAACCAACTGTGCTATGCCCTATGAACCCTCGCATTCTGCACAAGCCCATAAACTGTTCACACGGCCTACTATGCACAATTCCACAGTGTAATGCAGTATGGTATTATATTCTGGGTAGACTCTACACATAGCCCAAACATTCTCCTCACCCAAAAGAGAGGTTTAAGAATAATGAACAAGGCAAAACCGACTGATAGCTGCAGACCTCTCTTCCAAAAGTTGCCCATCCTACCCCTAGGCAGCCTGTATATACTAGAACTATGCAAATTTGTAAAAAGTAATATTACAAAATTTAATAAAAATGTAAATGTCCATGATTATGGTACTAGACAGAAAATGGAACTCCATGTTAAAGAAATGCGCACCTCTGCCTTTAAAAACTTTCCCTTCAACAAAGACATTAAAATATACAATAGCCTGCCATCAGAAATAAAAAACAGTAAGTCCCTGACTGTATTTAATAAAAAATTAAAATCATTCCTACTTGATCATTGTTTCTACAGTGCAGGTGAATTTCTGCTCCACATGGGTGGAAAAAAACATTAATGCAAGTATGTGCAAAAATCTTGCATCTATATCATCTGCTACTAAGCAAATTAAGTGCAGAAAGAATATCCAACCAGGTACTGTTGTGTATATGTCTTACAGGAATATAGCACTAAAATACAAATGTGTAACTGAGTACGTAATTTGTGTGTTCATAAATTTGTGTGTCCATAACTTCTCAGAAAATACATATGTAAGCTCATGTTTGTGTAAACTTTTGGCATATTACTTCATGCCAGCAAATTATCACACTGTCCAACATCAAATGTATGTTTGTGCATCACCATGTGCATGTCATGTACAGTATTGGTTCATAGGACAATAACTAAATAAATAAAAAACACTTTTGGGTAATCTGTCACTGAGTGCTGTAACAGTGTAGCTCTGAATCAATTCATAAAATCAGTTCAAAGTTTAAGTTGTAGATTGCATTTCCTTAACAATTAAATCGGGAGTATTTGCAAACCATTGCATTTCTAGAGTGGGAAATAGTACTTATCTTGAAGAATTCAGCACGGGGTGGGGGTGGGGGGTGATGGCCATTGTTCAGTTGTTGTTTGTTCATTCAGTGTAAATATCGTAGGTCCATTCCTTTCTTTGGATTTTTCTGTGTTCTTAAGCATTTCTCGTGTTTTTGCCTTTTTTGGTGTCTGTGTGAGGAATTTTGGGAGTATAGGGGGAGGGGGGGGGGGAATAAAACGGAGTTATTTGGATAATTTTCTTCATGTATTAATTCCAAATAACTCACAAACAACTAACTGCAACTTCATTACGACTTGAGCTGACTCACACTCGAACTAACGTCTACTGACCCCCACCCTCACATATTATTTTATCATAAAATAGCTGTTATGGCGCCTTAATCAAAACCTGAAGTACGAAATCCCAACTGCCCTGCCCCAAAACTAACTTGTGCCACAACTATCTGCATTGGCCTAATACTAGTCGTCATATAGAAAAGTTAGAATTCATGGTCTTACAGTGTTGTTATAATTAACATATATGTAATTTACAATGGAGAAAAACTTGTAAAAAATTTTTTATGCGTGACAGTATGCTCAACAAAAAAAGCAAAGACAGCTTTTATATAAATAGTTTCATAAAATATTGAGTCTTCTGATAAATTTTGTAAGATGAATATTTTTAACAGTTAATGTTACAGCCTGTAAGCTTTCAATAAAAACAAAATAAAAAGTATAAATAATAATAAAATAAAACAAATAAATATTTTACTTGCTTACAGTAGTGGTAAATCCAATACTAAATCTTTGACATTTTGTATGAAATATTGTTTTAACTCAAATTAAAGACTTTTAACTTAGTTTGTTTACAATATGAACAAAGTTTTGTCATTTGATATGTTAGTATCAAATTACTATCCACTGAAGTTTTAATTATTACTCTTCATAACTCAGTACAATGATGAATGTAAGCTGAAAATTGGAACATGGTCATACATACATTTTCAGATAACGAAACTTTTGTGCATTGTGAAAGACTTACTACTATTGGTGAGTCTGTCTGTTACATTACAGTAGCCAGCTGCAGGTGATAGATTTTGTTGAAAAAATAGATTCTGTGTTGTGACCCTTTCTGTGTTCTAAATGGTTCAGAATGGCATTACAATGGTCAGCAGTGCAGTGTAAGGTGACAGGCTCAACACAGCCATCAATCCTCACTGCTGGCCACTGCTTGCCCATGTAGAAAGGATCCCCAACATTGGCATGGAAGGTACCTTGGAAGCTGGTACGGAGAGTGTTCTGATCATAATTTATTGAATTATGAATTTGTATAAGTAAAAGAAGTTCCACCATGCAGTTATTATATGTATATATTTTGCAGTTGATTTCAAAGGATTTTAGCTAGATTTTCAGTGCAAATTATTCATCTGTGATTTTGTAAGGAGAGAAAGTATGCTAAGTCAGAACAATGTCCTGTCAACAGGCATGAAACTAATGCAAACCATTGTGAAAAATGTTAATGACTGATTCCATATTCAAATATGAAAATCAGTGATGGCCATTCACCAACTTCTGAAGTAAGGTGCATTGTATTTTAAAAGACCTCCTCACTCTGTTGGCATCAATAATAGCAAAATCAACACAAAGGACAAATACAGGCATTTAACACCAATGCAGCTATTTGTGCAATAATAGAAAATGAGCAAGTGGCTGTTAAAAACAGAAAATTACTTAACTCTGGACTTGTTGATGTTGTGTTGTTCTTTGGCAGGTTGTCTAGTTCAGTGATCTCACTTCCTACTGCAGGTATAAGTTGTTGCTTTCGTATATGTATGATGAAATGTATTAATGAAGCCGATGTGTTTAATGTATGTTAATTCATTCACTTCACAGTCCTCATCACATATAATTTGAAGAAAATATAAAAAAAAAAACTATATTCAGTACAGGTCAGTATGCTTGCATCTGTCTTATTCCATCTTAACTGAACAATACTAGATTCCAGAGTCCAGCCAACTATGCCATCACACAACTACAACTGACTCACAACTTGACTAGACACAGACTGCTAAACAAAATTCAGCAATGAAGATGCCATATCTCGTAGCTCACCGATATTTGAATGCATCAATATTTACATCCAAAGATATGTTTACAGTATTGATATGATCAAAATTATTTCTAAGAAGGTATAAATATATTTAACGTTTCATAAAAGCAATGTTTGTAGGAAATAGTGTTATATTAGTAAAAGTATTGTGAAGCTCATTACTGTAACCTTTGTAGTATCATAATCAACAGTACTTTGTGAAAAATGAGCTATGATCAGTAGTTCCATTACAGAATGAACATGTGTTTGTCAAAGACAGCTAAGTATCCTATAGATCGTCAAGAAGTCACGCAGCTCCATTGAAGCTAAGTCTTACTTTAGAAGTTTGTGATTGGGCATAAATCATTTTCATACATGTTTAGCAATCATCTTTCACCATTTTCATGCTTGTTGGAGGAATATTGGGTGATTTCATCTCAAATCATAAAGGTCAAGAGTGAATGTATCACATCATCACTATTTCAAAGTTTGCTGAAAAAAATAATGTTGATGTTCTGCATTATAGCTCTCCAAAACTACAATATTTTGATTTTTTTATGATTTGTTAAAATGCTACAGACCTCTCTAAATGAAAATATTTGTGAAAATATTGTAACGAAAGGGAAAATTGAGAAATTGTAATAAAGAAACCAAAAGTGATAGAGATCTGAATTAATTTTCAATAAATACTTTGTTCCCAATACTACTATGAGATATGATAAAGACATACATACTTCTGAGCTTTTCTTTTATGAATAAACTATAAAAATTTGTAACTTTTTGTGAATTTCAAAATTGTGTTTTGAAAATATGAATAGACACAAGGTGTGAACTGTCTTGAGAAATAAAGTGGAAGGACTGCTGTCAGCTATGACATTAGTGCAAGAAATTCTTAAACTAACAGAATATTTGTACATAAGGATGAAAGAATATGAAAACTTTTGATTATTTATAAATTATTTTCTCCAAAACCCCATCCTAAATGTTCAAAAAATTTCATCGTATTGTGGGTGATAATCAAACCTACATATACTTAGACATTTATTTACTTGGAGTAACATTGAAAGAACAGTTCTAAATTAAAAGAATAAACATCAAAATCAGCTACTCGTCCAAGGAACAAACAATGCGCGTGACTGATCGGTCTCTTGTTCCCACTCAACCCCCGCCCCCCTTAAAGTGCAGAACACTTCAGATGTAGGGGTACTTAAATTTGACTTGTCGTCCAGCTCTTGTATGGATGTGTTGGTGTGAGCACAGGTGTGACTGGTTTTTCTATAGTCTTCTGGCATCTTGGTGTTGACTCTTCAGTTCAACTGGGTGCAGGCCGCCTGACCCTCGATCATCCTGAACTGGAAGAGTGCTTTCATGCTTCAGTGATGGTAAGGTCCATGATGGTTTCACTCTTTCAATGGTCACACTGACAATTTTTCCATTTTGCGAGATGTCTATAGTATGGGCATTACGTCGCAGTACTTGGTATGGCTCAGTATATGAAAGTTGTAGGGGAACCCCTACGGCTTCTGTGCACAATATGACATGTGAGCAATCCGCCAATGCTTTGTGCATGAAGACTGGATGTTCACCATGGTAGGATGCTGGTGGCCCTCTCACCCTTGCCACATAGTCGCGAATGTGTTGTAACAACAGTAGTAGCTCCGTTTATGGTTGCAGTGGTGCCATTGTGAGATAGTCTGCAGGAATTCTCAATGGTTCTTTATAAACCATCTCCGCCACTGATGCGCCTATGTCCGCCTTATATGCAGTTTGTAAACCTAGAAGTACTAGAGGTAGCACCTCTGTCCAACTCTGTGTCATGAGGGCCACCTTCAGTGTTCTGTGCCACCTTTCCACCATCCCTTTGCTTGCTGGGTGATAACTGGTTGTGTGGTGATGCTGGAATCCACACAGTGTAGCCAGTTCATTGAACAGATTAGATTCGAATTGCCGACACTGATCTGTTGTAATATGTAGGGGCATCCGAAACATGCTAACCAATGTATAACAATTGCCTTTGCTATTGTCTCAGCTGCGATATCTGTCACTGGTGTAGCCTCTGCCCATCTTGTGCATCTGTCTACTGCCGTGAGCAAGTATTTATAACCCTCTGAGGGTGGAAGTGGTCACACTATGAGGGTAGAAGTGGACACACCTCTGGATGAACATGTCATCCTACTTTACAATGCTGGCATTGAAGGCATGTGCAACTTCAATTCCTGGTATCCTTTTTAATTGATGGCCATATATCTATAGTGGTCACGAGGGAGGAGGTAGGCACTGCATTTATTCCATACACAGGCGCACTCTCGGGGAAAATCGCCCGCATTCTGAAGAAACACCAGGTCGGAACTGTGTTTTGTCCTCCAAATAAAACTCGTGCACTGGTGGGGAGTGCCAAAGATGACCTCGGTTTGGGAAAGGCTGGCGTGTACCAGATTCCGTGTCAATGTGGCAAGTCGTATATTGGTCAGACAATGCGTACCATTGAGGATCGTTGCCTTGAACACCAGAGGCACACTCGACTGATGTATCCGAGCAAGTTGGCTGTTGCTGAACATTGTTTGTCAGAAAATCACGCCATGGAGTATGACCGCATGAGGATTCTGGTACAGACGTTGAGATACTGGGACAGCGTTGTTAGAGAGGCCATCGAAATTCACACCAATGACGACCTCATAAACTGTGACTGTGGCTATAATCTTAGCAAGGCTTGGGAACCAGCGATTGGGTTAATCAAGAGTAAATCGAGCAAATGTATAGTTGTGACGACCACGGCGGACAGAGCCATCACACCGACGTCATCTCAGACGGCGTCGCAATCTGTTCCACCGCGCGACCGTGGCGTGGGGCGCGGATGGCGGAGGGTATTTAAATTGGCCTTCCAGGTCTCCTGACCTAAATCCATGTGACTTCTGGTTGTGGGGATACTTGAAAAATTGTGTCTATAGGGGAACATATCTGTGATGTTTCAGCATCCTGCAATGTGTACAGCCCAGACTGCACCACTTGGAACCCCATCAGTTTCGTTACTACCATGTGGTACAAGGACATGCTGAAAAGTAATTGCTCCAAATTTGTAATCTGAAAACCCTTAAAGCATTTCAAGTAAAACAAACATTATTAACATTCTACATCTTTATTCTTCATGTCTATGTACTTGCAGCCCTCTGCCATTTGACAGCTCCGAATTGTTTCATGTAATGGTGGCAATGTGTAATGTAACTGTGCTGATGCATAAGAAACAGCATGCTTTAATCAAGTTTCGAATTCTAAGTGTTTGTCCACACGTGGAGTAGCCTCTCCTTCAGTCATCAAACTTACCCCATTTGATTTTTGTCTGTTTCCAAAACTTAAAAAACTCCTTTGAGGACTTCACTTTGATAGTGATGGAACGGTGCAAACAGAGGTAAGGTAATGGCTCCGTCAACAATGTCAAACATTCTGTTGGGATAGTATCAACAAACTGGCCTTTCATTGGGAGAAATGTGTTTGTTGCCAGGGTGACTATGTTAACATGAAGACTACATATGTAGAATTTTAATAACTTTTGTGTTCTTCAAAAATCCTGAAGTGTTTTCACATAAATTCAGAGGTATGATGTTTCAGCGTGCCCTTGTAATATTTCTTCACTTATAACAAATATTTGTGTCTCAGGGTTTCCAAGAGTAGATGATTTTTCTGTTTGCAAATCTTAATCTTTAGTGTCAGGTCTTCCTGTTGATGATAACTACATAATCCCACCTTCACATGTTTCGCATTGTTTATAAAGCAGACTTCCATCAATTGGCAAAAGTTTCTCTCAGCACTCCATTCCAGTGCAGTTCCATACAAAATGAACAGAAAAAGAAAATTTTAGTTAATTTCTGATGCATTCTCATCCTTCTATTTAAATAACTTCATTACATTTTCACTTTCGGATCTTGTTTATAATGTTCCAAGACATCCATTTGCTATTAATTTCAATTCATGAAAGTAAAAGTCACTTACAAAACTTGTTATATCATGTCAGGACAAAGTGCCATGGAGTGTTAGAAGCAAGAAGGTGGAAACATTTTTGCTCAAGAAGTATTAGTTGAGAGAATGAAAGAGCAACAAAAAGTGTTAAGGGAGAAACAAAGAACATAACATTAATGTGAAAGTATTCATTTATTTATTTCTGAAGTTAACTGATTGAATTTTGATGTGGGTGTTAAAGAACACACATCTGTTTATTGACATAGTACCTCAGTCAACAAGTTCAAGTAATGCACAAAATAAATAGACACCTTCTGGATCATGTCTTTTATTATGGACTACTGTTTTCAGTCAGTGGTGCAGATCATTTTCAGCTTTGATGCTGCTAAGTACAGTTTGTACACTACAGCAAATTTCACTTTGTGGTGCCAGGCCTGAAGATGATCTACAGCACAAGTTGAAACTGATGGTTGGTAATAAAAGAAGTGATCTGGGTGCTATCTGTTTATTTATTATAAGAAAAGAGATTATGGTTCCAATGACATGGCATTGATTATGAAATGCACAGAGATGACTGAACACTGTCATTTAGAAGCTAAAGGCTTCAGCATACAGAAGAGATTTGCAGCTTCCAAGAAAGTGAGAATATTATACAGCAACAGAAGTTGACACTAGATAATAAATTTCCAGTGAACAGTGGAGCCAAAAATTCTGTGATTCCAAGTTTTGGTCTTTATGTAGAAATATGGTATTAGCATACTTCTACAGCTGTCATGAGTAATGAGTGAGAGACACAAACTACAATACTGTGTCCAGAAATTAATGTGCTTGGATTCCAGAAGTGCATGATTGAAAGTTCCGTTTAGAATTTTTGGAGACCAGAAGAACCAATGGAGAGGGAGGCTATTACAGAATTAGAGATCACTTACAGTGAGAATCTAGTGCACTTTGACTACGAAACATGATAGCCACCAAGACCACCAAAACAACACAGATTGTGAGCTGGGTGTGCAAGCAAGCATGCAGTCCGTTGTGTTAATGTAGATCGCACCTTTGGGCTAATGTCATTCAGAAGAATTTTGAAACAGATTACGATCCATCAGTTGGTTGCAGTAGCCACATGCATTTTGGTTGTTCATGGGTATTCAACACATTCTCAGAAAATTGCTGCAGTGTTCTGTACACACCAACTGGTATCTCCCATAAATAATTTCATAGAAAAAATTAGCACAGCTCTAGAGAAAAAAAGTAAAGTAGCCAGAATTTTCTGCGACCTGACAAAGGCTTTTGATTCCGTAAATCATTCCTTGCTAATCCACAAACTAGAAAAATATGGGATTAAGGGTGCAGTACTTCAGTGGCTTACTTCTTACTTATCTAATAGAAAATGGAGAACAATCATCTCTTCAAATGGTGTAATTTACCATTCAGACTGGAAAACAATAACTCAGGGTGTCCCGCAAGGTTCGATCCTCGGCTCAATTCTCTTTCTATTGTATGTCAACGACTTACCATTAATATACCATTAACATACCAATAATATATCTCGTGTACTGAAGCTCCAGAAGAAAACTATCAGAAATATGTACACTGCACAGCAAAGAGAATCATGGTATCCATTATTACAGAAACTAAAAATCTTGACTGTCCCCTCCCTATACATATAATGATATTTTTACACAACAAACCGGAATTGTTCATTAGAAACCAATTTAATCATCCATACAGTACAAGGAATAAAAATAATTTTATGCTTTGTGCCCATAGATTGAAATTATATGCTCATTCCCCACAATATATGGGCATGAAAGTCTACAACAAACTTAAAGGCAAAAACATTCTAAACATGGAACTAGGGATACTAAAAAAGAAGTTACATGAAATTCTTATACACAAATGTTATTACTCATTAGAAGAGTTCATGGAAGATGAACTGATAATTTGAGCAGAATCCAACCGCAAATTAGCATTATATTGTGGAAGAAAAAAAAATTGGCCATTATCAAGAAAGATATTTACCTATGCTGGAAAATATAGATATTGCTACATAGACTAAATATAGTTTTAAAAATTAATATTAGATTCTAGTTTGTAATTTTTGACGTGTCTCCTGCACCATAATCACATGATTTGTAAGTGTATGTTAAGAGACTAATAAATCACAATTCATCCACCCGCCACACCATTGGTGAGGGCAATAGAGCTAGGTTTGGATGAAAGTGTGCATACAAACATACATTATCTAGTTTTTATCTCCAACACTGAAGGGAGTATTAAGCTGCTGTGGCTGTAGAGTGATTTTGAGGGATTATGTAGTCATTGCAAGTTGACCAAGGGCTTCAGTTTGGTCTGTAGAAAATGCTGTGGAGAAGTGTATAACATAATTGCTAAAAACTTAAATGATTCATTGCATTTGCTTGTTTGTTAGCATGCAATGAAATGGTATCAGTGACAGTTTCATTGTAGTAGCTTGCATTTGTGTCAGGAACAAGTTTGATTATGCAAATCCTTTTCCACAAGACAACAGGGCTCATTTTAATTATTGTTTGTATTCTTTGTAGATTGTAGTTTCTGTAATGTGGCTTAGAGCTGTCTGCTGTACTACAGTCACATAGTTTTTAATATAGTAACATATCCACCTGTACTCACATATGCTTGTCTGCCAGCAAGCAGTGGATTGGTGTCAGTGACAGCATCATCTTTATAGTAGATTTCATTTGTTTTTCTAACTAGCTTGATAGTGCAGATCCTTTTCTAAAGGACAAAATCAATAATTATGTTGTTTACTACTGTTTTCACATGAATTTTAGTAGTGGGTTGGATGACTACACATGCTGTGTGTTGACACAAGGAGGAGCTGACTGGTGTTTATGAACAACTGAGGAAGCTGTTGGCCACAGTCAGCTATCTGCAGGCTGATGCTTCAGACTGTAGCTGCTTTGGGAAAACTGATGCATTGAATGGAACACCTCAGATGTTGCTCGTTTCACCCTGGGGCTTTGCTGCCAAGGCACCTTACAGCGCACCCAGTCTTGGGGACTGAGCTCACCTCGGGGTGAGTTGCAGGTTGTAATGAGTTTTTTTCACTTGAGGTAAAGATTGAATGTGGGGACTGGCCACCTGGCCTCATCCATTCATCTTATGAGAGGACAAGTGGCCACTCCTTCAGACAATCCAAACAGGCACAAGGGAGGAGGAGTTTGCTAGTTAACAGGAGACCAATACTAGTCAACAGGAGGTCCAGTGTTAGTTGTATTATGGAGCCCTTTAGGGAAATATTGTCCAGGCCTGCAAAGAAATGCTTGGTATGTCTGAGATGTGGAAAGTGCTCTGCATATATCTGTCAAGGATGCATGGTGCAGTCATCTGCAAGTTGTGGCCGAATTTGGTATGTTGATACTAATGATGCCTCTCACTCGGCATACTCAGTTCATACAAGTGACTGACAGATGTGGTGAAGGTTGCTGGCCTGCTGGGTCAGATCCAAAGTAGATTCAAAATATTTAATGGGACACAGAACGTATAAAAAAAAGGACAGGTTAGGTGCCATAGGAAGGGTAGTGTTCATTGCAATTGACAAAAACATTATATCCACCAAGGTTGACACTAAGCGTGATTGCAAAGTTATCTAGACACATGTAACCAGCATTGGTGAACTCAAATAATCATCAGATGTTTTTACTGGTCACCTGATTCCATCTTAATAGCTGTAGACTCATTCAAAGAAAGTTTATGTTCGTTACTGCAGAAGTAACTTGACAACCAGTGTTAGTTAGAGGTGACTTTAACCTCCCTAGTACAGACTCGGATGTCTGTGAATTCAACGTAGGTGGTACAGACAGATTTTTTGAAGTAGTTCAGAACACATCTTTCAAAAACTGTCTTGAGAAGCTAGGTCAACACTTCACACACAATGGAAATATTTTATACCCTGTAGCTACAATTAGGCATGGCCTCATTGACAAGGCACAACTGATGATAGTGCCACTATAAGGTACAAGCAGCTTTGTTTAAAGTTGGTGTTTGAATTGATAAGAGTAGGACAATGTTTAATAAGAAATATTAGTCAGATGGGAAACAAAGGAAATTAAAGACTGGAATTATTGAGTTCAACACCATTGAGATCATCTCGGCAAAGAATCTATATAAAAACACTTAATTGAGATTGCAATTTCAAGGTTACACTGTAAAGTAAAGGAGAAATAATTGTGAAAATATTGGAGAAAATTTTCCAAATTGCTAGATTTTCTGGAGTAAATCAACACATCACAGGAAACAAGAAAATAAGTGATGGAAATCTGAAATTATCGGGAGTTTAAGAGAGGAGGATATAGTATGGCTGTGATCTTTGGACATAGAAAGAAAGTAACTGAAAGTGTGGAACAGAATTTAAAACCAAAATAGCAATAGCAAAAGGCTCTGTTTGGAAGAAAAGGGGAATTTACTGTTGCAATATGGACAAAGATTTGAGGAAAAGATCAATAATGTGATTTGAATGGGCTGGTCTCCAGAATAGTGCTGAAGTGTAGACAGTGAGGAAGAAAGATAGAGCAAGGCTGGAGACTTTTGAGATGTCTATGTGGCGAAGGATGGGAAGAATAAGTTGGATTGATGAAGTGAAATTTGAGGTGGTTCCAGAAGAGTAGAGACGATATTGAATGTAATGAAAACTGGATGGGGGAGATTTGCTCATGAACAAAAATGTTATGACCATCTGCTTACAGTGTGTTGGTCCACATTTGGAGTGCAACTCAACAACAGTTCTGTGTGGCGAAACGTGGTAAGCCTTTAGTATGACTCCAGAGGTATGTACTACTACTTGGCTACACAGGTCACACAGTTCTCATAAAGTATGAGCCAGTGGCTTGTGGGTGTTGAGGCAGTTCTGGATATCATCCCAGATGTATTCCATCGGGTTCAGATCAGGTGAACTTTGTGGTCAAGCATCAGTGTTCACTATCATGCTCCTTCCAGCCAATGGAGCACAATTCTTTCGACATGGCAGTTATCCCACTGGAAGATACCATGATGTCAGAGCTACATCAAAAATGAAGGAATGCAGGTGGTCCACACTAATGCTCATTTAATCCACAACATCCCCACTAATCTGTGTCTGTGATGAAATGCGTGTTTCAAGCAACCTTTTGCCCGAATGATCATGGGTCTAGATACAACCATTGACCTGGAGTAACAAGAAACTTGATTCATCCGACTATGCAATGTGTTCCTATTGATCCACATTCTACTGCAATTGTAATAGATTACCCTATGCGATCAAAAGTATCTTGATACCTGGCTGAAAATGACATACAAGTTTGTGGTGCCCTCCAATGGTAATGCTGGAATTCAGTGTGGTGTTGGCCCAACTGTAGCCTTGATGACAGCTCCCACTCTTGCAGGCATATGTTCAATCAGCTGCTGGAAGGTTTCTTGGGGAATCACAGCCCATTCTTCTCAGAGTGCTGCACTGAGGAGAGGTATCGATGTCGGTTGGTGAGACCTGGCACAAAGTCGACGTTCCGAAACGTCCCAAAGGTGTTCTATAGGATTCAGGTGAGGACTCTGTGCAGGGCAGTCCATTACAGTGATGTTTTTGTCGTGTAACCACTCCGCAACAGGCTGTGCATTATGAACAGATGCTCAATCGTGTTCAAAGATGAAATCACCATCCCCAAATTGTTCTTCGAGAGTGGGAAGCAAGAAGATGCTTAAAACATCAATGTAGGCCTGTGCTGTGATAGTACCGCACAGACAACAAGGGGTGCAAGCCCGCTTCATGAAAAACACAACACCATAACACCACTGCCTCCAAATTTTACTGTTTGCATTAAACATGCTGGCAGATGCCGTTCACTGGACATTCACCATAAAACCCACACCCTGCCATTGGATCGCCACATTGTGTACTGTGATTTGTCACTCCACAAAACATTTTTCCACTGTTCAGTCGTCGAGGTGTCGTTTGGCATTTACCAGCATGATGTGTGGCTTATGAGCTGCCGCTCGAGCATGAGCTGTATATGTCCCCTCACGTTTTCACTTCACTATCACATAAGAAAAAGTGGACCTAGGGATGTTTAGGAGTGTGGAAATCTTGCATACAGATGTATGACACAAGTGACACCCAATCACCTGCCCACGTTCAAAGTCCGTGAGTTCCCTAGAGCACCCCATTCTGCTCTCTCACAATGTCTAATGGCTACTGAGGTCTCTGATACAGAGTACCTGGCAGTAGGTGACAGAACAAAGCACCTGATATGAAAAATGTTTGTTTTGGTGGGTGTCCCAATACTTTTGACCACATAGTGCATGTTGTTGGGTCAACTTGGGTACACATAGGGGTCATCTGCTGTGAAGCCCCCTGTTCAACAATGTGCACTTATGAGTGTGCTTCAAAACACTTCTGCCTACACCAGCATTTTATTCTGTCATCAGGTCTTCATGTTCTGTGATGAGGCATGGATGTCCAACACCTTGTCACCTGTTCATAGTTTAACCATTCTTCAGCCACTTTCTATAGATGCTGTCTACTGCAGCTTGCGAGCAGCCAATGAACTTTGTAACTTCCAAGTGGTTCATTCCTAGGTGCCAGGCCACAGTGATCTGCCCTTTGTCAAAGTTGATTGTATCAGTGTTCTACCCAATTTACATCCCATATCATAGCTACAATGATTCCCCATTTGTCTCTGTCCCACTTGCATGCTTTCCTTGGCATATCATGTGCCCACAACATCCTCATTTGTCTCTGCTCCACTTACACGTTTTCCTTTCTGCATTATCTGCCCACACCACTGCCAGGCAGTGTTCAACCTTTGGTGGGCAGTGGTCGTAATGGTTTACCTCATCATTGTATATTCAGAAAAAAGGGAGGGGATTATGGAAAAGATATGTGGGAGAGAAGAGGAGGCAAGTGAGGAGGAGATTTCTGATCCTGGATGATGTTACAGAAATCAGCACGAACAGCAACATTCAAAAGGGAGTGAAAGGTTGCCAAAAATAGAGATGCAGAGGACCTACTAACATAACAAAGATCTCGTGATGGTGGTGGTGGTGGTGGTGGTGGTGGTGGTTGTGATGGCAATAGTCACTAACTCAGCCATGATTTCAGTGGTGCTGAGAGATTAAGAAAGACATGTTAAAGGTCTGAAATAGTGGGTGAGAACAGAATTGAGCAGATGAGTTAAGCAGACTGTCGAAAATACACCATGAGGGAAACAAACCAGCCTCTTATTCTCCATATTGGTCTCAAATACAAGCTGAATTTTTTTCTCCCAAATCTGGACATTCATAATTAGAGTTGGCTTATCTGTGTATCCATACAAATACTGGTGTACACTGTAAAGGGGGGGGGGGGGGGAGAGAAACACACCATGAAGGAATTATCAGACTTGAATGGAAATTGGTAGACATGATGTACATGTACATACAAATGAATGATTACAATTTCAGATAATTGGATATTTTCTTCTGGTGAACCTTCTGGGATGTAAGGTCGTGGTCCATGAAACTCTTCAGCTCCTAATGTTTCGTCAAGAGCTGCACTGGACATCTTCAGAGGGGTGTATCTCCTCCGGTGAGTCGGCAAGACCTCTGGTCCTTGTGCAAGCAGTTTATACAGCTTGGCAATGATTGATAGAATTGTTGGATGTCCTCCTGAAGGATATTGTGCCAAATTCTTTCCAGTTGGCACATTAGATCGTCATCTAAGCTGGTGGGAGGGCTCTAAATGCTCCAAACTTTTTTTAAATTTGGGAGGGATCTAGCAAACTTTCTGGCCAAGATAGGGTTTGGCAAGAATGAAGACAAACAGTAGAAACTCTTGCCGTGTGCACGTGGGCATTTTTTTACTAGAATGCAAGCGCAGGATGGCCTGCTGTGAAGGTCAACAAAACAAGGCATAGAATGTCATCTGCATACCACTGTGCTGTAAGTGTGCCATGGATGACAATCAAAGGACTCCTGCTATGAAATGAAATGGTGCCCCAGACCATCACTCCTTTCTGTCATGCTGTATGGTGGGCAACAAACAGGTTGGTATCCCATCACTGTCTGGAGTGTTTCCAGATGTGTCTTCAGTGTGGAACCTCATTGAGTGGAGTAGAATTGTCTTCACTGATTAGTCCCACTTCAAATTGAGCCCTAATGAATAGTGAAGAGGTATCTGGAGATGTCCCGGACAGCAATGAGGTACCACCAGACTGTCACCCACCATATGATCTGACAACCAAGAGTGATGATATGGGGTGCTATTTGCTTTCATAGGAGGCCTATTTTGCTACCTTACAGCACAGTGGTATGTTAATGATATCTTATGCCTTGTTCTGTTGCCCTTCATGGCTAGCCATCCTGGGGTTACATTTCAGTAAGCAATGCCCTCACACACAGCGAGTGTTTCTACTGTTTGTCTTCATGCTTGCCAAACCCTATCTTGGCCAGCAACGGCACTGGATCTCTCCCCATTTGATAACATGCTGGCAAACAATATCACTTGGTTGAATGTGACATGCGACATTTGATTTTATTGGAGAAAGAGTTGAAAACTACAAATTCATAAAGGAAATTCTACAGAGAGTCAAAAGCCAGTAAATGTCATGAACTTGCAGCTATTGTTCTTCCTTTCTACAAGATAGGAAAGAGAGTATATATTTTTCTTAACAAATCATTTAGGTCGAGGCCTTTAAAATTATAAAGATCTTAAGCACAATGCAACACAAACTTACTTCCTTGTATTGGTTGTAAGCCTCAGATTTATTTGTTGATGTGGTGTCTCATTTTGTTGAAGTACTTCACCATCATAGAAGCTGTCAAAAGATTTTACTGAGAAACATGTTAGCTTTTAAAGGTATATAATCCAAATGCTGCAGCAGCATTCTTATGCCAGTACACAAGACTGGCAGTGTTAGTGAGACACACCTGTGGGATATGGCCAAGCAATATCAAAATGGACTAGAAATTGGTGAAAAGTGTCTCATTAAGAACAAATGAGAATGAAAAACAAAGAATTACCATGATGTTACTGCAGAGGGAGGAAGGCTGCCACACTGTGTTATTCTGAAATGTAAAACTTTGTGCAATGCAAAGAAATTTTCTCTAAGGGGTTAGAGATTTGTTGCCAAGTGAAAGGCTGGATGCCAACAGAATTAATGATAGGCTGGCTAGCTATTAGAATAAATACAGAGAGGGGGGAGCAGGAGATGAATAGAGAGAGTGCAGAGGAGGAGGAGGAGGAGGAGGAGGAGGAGGAGGAGGAGGAGGAGGGCACATCATTCTTGAAATACAGTGAAAAGGATAAAGTTAATATTTTCACTATTATAACATACAAGATGGTATGGGCATGTTAAGAGGATGCATGGGCAGAGGCTTCCCAAAATTATGGAAGAACTAAAGATGGGTGGGAAAAGACCTAGAGGGCACCCAAGAACACGGTGTAAAATGGGAGTGAGAATATCTGTAGAAAGGAGAGGTGTGATCTAGCAGCAAGTGGAGGAAGAAAAGTGGTGGGAGGACCGAGCCAAATGGAGAGGACTCATCAGTACCCAGACCCGGCAGTAGCTGGAGCGGGATTCGGATATAGATTGATAGATAGAACATACAACACTCTTTTGTTCCCTTTATTCTAGTAACTAATACCTCATGTTATCAGTAATTTTATCAAATCTTATAAATATTGTCACCAATGACCTATTTCTCACCACCTCTGGGATCTGGGCTATCTCCCAGTCTTTTGTGTTATTACAGCAGTAAAGGGAGCTTTTAGAATACATGAACAGTCTTCAATAATTTAAGTTTAACAATAAAGGGTGCTTTAGTTGTCCGCTACAGTAAGAATAATTCTAGTTTACCTAGGAGAAATTTCTCAGTTTTTTACAGATCAAGAAGCGCAAATACCAATGAACGTTGTCCTCACTATGATCCAGAGCATTAGACACAGTTTTACTTCCAACAGTCCTGGTTCAACTCACACTTTAAACCTGCCTGGAAGTATCAAATCAGTCCACACTCCTTTGCAGAATTCAAATTAGAATAAATTTTCTTTCTGCAAAGGAGTGTGTACTGATTTGATACTGCCTTCAACTTCCACTGAGCTTTTGTACACTAACGAATTCACATAACTCTGTTGGAATAACTAGCCATGATACTATTTCTGTGATCTGAGGCTGAAAAAATACAATAAAAGGATTTCATTTACTGTTCTAATTTTCAAGAACTACAGACATTCCTATCCATATAGTTTTTTTCTATTAATTCTTATTTTGAAAATGTTCCATCATTTCTTGTGGTGGCCATTTTCTCAGCAGCTGATTATGAATTGCAATAGCTTGCCTTTCACACTGATCAGCCAAAACAATATGACCACTGCCCACTGTGACATTGGATGCTGCCTGGTGGCACTGCGGGCATGTGATGTGGTAATAAAAGTTTTTAAGCAGAGTGAAGATACGGGCACAAATGGGGAAATCCATTGATATAAGCAACTTTGACAAAGGGCAGATTATTATTGTGCAGAGCCCGTGAATGAGTATTGTGAAAACAGCAAGCAGGTTGAATGTTCATTTGCTACTTTTGTGAGCATGTACAGAAAGATATGGGAGGACAGTGAAACTACTACTAGAAGGTAAATGGTTGGACGTCCACAAATCTACAGAGAATGTGGGGTTTTGAAGGCTTGTCTGCTCTGTAAAGTAGGATAGATGGTGATCTGTGGTACCTATGCCAAACAACAGGATCTGATCGTTGATCAATGGAAACATGTTGGCTCTTCGGGTGATACACATTTCTGCTACACTAGGTCAATGATTGTCTCCACAAATGCTGCCGTCACAGTGAACGGCAGCTCGGAATGCACAGCATGTAACAGACACAGGCTGGTGGGAGCAGTATAGTGCTATGGGAGACGTTCTCCAGTGCTTGCAAGGGACCTGCAGTAGTAATCAAAGACGTGCTTACAGCTGCGAACCACCTGCATCCCTTCATACTTGATGTCATCCCTGATGCTGATGTCATCTTTCAGTAGCATAATCGTCCGTGTCTCGGAGCCAGAACCATGCTACAGTGGTTTGAGGAGCATTATAGTCAACTCACGGCGATGTCTCGGCAGCCAAATTTGTCTGATGAAAATCCTACGGATCCCATCTGGGTCACTATCTAGCACCATCACCGTGTATGCAAATCAGTGGCACATTATTCACATGAATTACATGACCTGTGCATAGTCATCTAATGCCATGTACCTCCACAAACCTATCAGCAAATGGTCGGATCCCTCATATGTGGAATCAGGTGTATTTTGTTCCAAAGATGGACAAACAAGGTATTAAGCAGGTGGTCATAATGTTTTGGCTCATCAGTGTGTACCACATACATCCCTTCTATCCTGTTACATTGTATCGTCTGCCTTTTTTTGCTGCCTGTGTTCTACATTTGCTTTCACTTTCTTTTATTTTGTGTCCTCATTTCCCTTCTCACCTTCCTTATACGCTTGTATGTCCCACCTTCATTGGCATGGTTGTGCTGTAGTGGCACACTGTGAGAGTGGTTGCAGGTGTTTCAACTTTAAAGCATGTTATACAACTACCTAACCAACAGCCACATTTAAGTTTAACATTTTGTAATTATCAAAGCACCGCATTTTTATCTCCTAACCTATGCAGTCCTCTGCCACACATTATTCCCATCATTATTTCACATATATCTATCCTCAGAAGCAAAATAGTTGGACAATTGTAGAAAAAATGGCAGAAAAATCAGACCATTTGGCAATAGCAGCATAAAAATTGGGCTATGGCTTGATGTCAGGGAGATGAAGCAGATCATTGATTTAGTAAATGAAAGATATCTGATGCTCACTCTGTATTCATCTATGCCCCATGTGCTAAGGATTGCTTGGTCTATGATTTAAATTATGGACCTTACTGAAAGTTTGAATCGCAGTGACAGTACTTAGATGTGGTACAGAGGCTGTGAAACATCAAAGAATGTGCTTATAAGGGCTCACTATCTACCATTCAGGATAATGAAGAATGGAAGATCAGTATTACCAACAAGTTTATTATTTTCTAAATCCATTTATATTCATCTTATACAACTTGAAATTATAACTTTGCACATTTTGGAATTATGACTAAAGCTACTAAATTACTTTTTCTGAGCATATGGAGTGGTGTTCGAAGAGACTCTCCTCATATCTCTTCCTCATGGTGTAATGAGTGGAAGAGTGGAATGGTAACCTGAAGATGCGAAGTTCGAAGATACCGATATATGTTTCCATTTTTTTTCCCTTTTTTAATCATTTGTGCAAATACATTATAAAGAAAAAGACGGCAATATTTTCGACAATGTTTACCAAAATTACGAAATCAAGTATGGGCAAAATGAAATAGCTGCCCGTACTGCATATAAGCTTCACTGTAATTCAGATTGTATTCTTCAAGTACGTGAAGTTGTAAATGATATGGTTTCTCCATGGCAGAGAAAATACCCAATCACCAAGCAACATTTGGAGAGAGATTCTTAAAAGATACTACAGAACATGAAAACATTATAGTTCAGTGTAAGAGATACTGCAAATAAGTCCAGCTTCATCTAATAGGTATTATTTCTAACTGTTTAAAGCAGTGCTTATAATTTCCCAATAAATTAACAACAGAATACATCAACCAAGAGAAGAAGTAAGGATGTAATGAGTATTTCTACATCTACATACAGCCATTATAGCTCTCGTGAATAGATAGTATTATCACATTAGTAACACAACATTACTGGATCACTTGTTGTTCAGAAAATATTAACTGTTAACTATTAAGTCTGTTATGGACTGCTGGAAAAAAGTATGCCCACAATTAAAAGTTTTCAGAGACATTTGAACTCAGATATTTGTACCTCGAGAAATGACATAAGTACAATTAATTGGTTTTTGGCTTGGTATAGTTTGTTGAACAGAAACCAAACATACTCTTTGGAAAAGGATGAAAACAGTGAAACTTATGACTCACTATATGTTCCAGCTGCTGGCCAAGTTAAGCAAAATGTTGCAACACGATGCTAGATTATGTACCGACAAGTCTCATCTATCGCATGGGCTGAACTACTAATTCTTTTTCCATTGCCATGCTGGTGTATGATACAGTACAATGTTGATGCTGTGGAATACAATTCCACAAACTTTTCTATGGCAAAAAAGTCTCTAATTTTTTCACAAGGTTTACAATATTATTCAAGTTTTCACCATACACAGTTTTTCATGAATGTGAATTTTGGGACACTGCATATAATGTTGATGCCCCTGCAATTATATACAAATAGATTAGAAACAGACTAACTGCCACACAATAGAACAATGAGAAGGTGGAGAAGAAGAAGAAGAAGAAGAGGAGGAGGAGAAGAAGAAGAAGAAGAGGAGGAGGAGGAGGAGAAGAAGAAGAAGAAGAAGACGATAGCAAGGTGAGATGCAATCTTCTGATGGGCCATCATGGTAGCAATAGTATGGCATGCAGAACAGAGGAAGATGATGTGGGAGGCCCTACAACAATAGTAGACCTCTTAACTGCTAGAAAAAAATGCAACAAAGAAACATAGATAAAGAAAGTGTTACACCACTGGATGTCATTACTGTGCTCTGGGTTCAGCTTGAACCATTGACCTCTGCTTAACTGTGATATGCTTGTGGTGGTGATTGTGACTGGATCACTGTAACTGAGGTGTGGTCAGAGGTGTTTATGACTTATGTGAGACATAGCATATTGATCCAGTGTTGATTTATCTCTCATCATGGTGATGTCGAAGGCATTTAAAGAATTTTTTTTCGACCACATGGCCTCTCCTCCAATGTAAGCCTAGCTGCAGCTGCACAGGCTGGTGCAGACATCTGCAGTATGTACACAAATTGACTTACCATCCACATGTGTCACTTACCTGGCACATTAATGAGTTTTTAGGTATCATGCATTCAAACAACAAGTACAAGTAGCAGTAACACATATTGCTAAAACAATACAAATTCATCTGAAGGATGATTATGGGAATGGAAGTTGCTTGTGTTTTGGGAACTGTGGGTTAAATATCAACCCATACGATGGCTGGAACTTTGGAAGTGTATCTCTAGGCTTGATCTCTGTACCCAATAAATGCATGATATTCAAAAACAAATCAAAAGCCTGACATACATTACATATATGTCTGCTGTAGCTATTTTCAGTACACCTAATTCTTTTTTGTGTTGCTTAAGAATTTGATTGGACACATGCATGTTACAGTGGGTCAGCCTTTGAACTAACAATGTCTCATACTTCTGCAATTAATCTAAACAACCCACCAGAATTCGGACTGCTGATGAATATCTGCATCTGGCTGCAGAGGCATAAGAATTCTTTCAGGCGTTCCATATTGACATGTAGCTTGTCCAGTCTCCATAGCTCCCAAATAGCTGCCTGGAGAAAAATATAAGCTACTGAAATTAGTCACTGAGTCCTGCAACTCCCTGGATATTATGACATGCCCCTCTGTCTCTCTCTCTCTCTCTCTCTCTCTCTCTCTCTCTCTCTCTGTCTCTCTCTGTCTCTCTCTCTCTCTCTCTCTCTCTCTCTTTCTCTCTCTCTCTCCCTCTCACCCTCCCTCCCCCCTCCCCCCTGCCATGCTCCTCCCTCTCTCCCTACCTGTGTCCCTCCCCCTCCCCCTCCCCTATCCTCCCCCCTCTCTTCCCCACCCCTGCCCACTCCTCACCTCCCCTGCCCTCTCCTCACCTCCCCTGCCCTCTCCTCACCTCCCCTGCCCTCTCCTCCCCTCCCCTGCCCTCTCCTCCCCTCCCCTGACCTCTTCTCCCCTCCCCTCTCCCCTACCCCTCCCCCTCCCCCTACCCTCTTCTCCCCTCCCCTGACCTCCCCTCCCCCTCCCCTACCCTACCCTCCCCTACCCTCTCTCTCCCTCCCCTGCCCTTCTCCTCCCCTGCCCTCTCCTCCCCCTCCCCTGCCCTCTCCTCTCCTCTCCTCCCCTGGCCCTCTCCTCCCCTCCCCTGCCCTCTCCTCCCCTGCCCTCTCCTCCCCTCCCCCCCCAGCCCCTCTCTCCTCCCAGCCCTCTCCTCCCCTGCCTCTCTCCCCTGCCTTCTCCTCCCCACCACTGCCCCCTCCTCCCCTCCCCCTGCCCTCCCCTCCCCTGCCCTCTCCTCCCCTGCCCTCTCCTCCCCCTGCCCTCTCCTCCCCTCCCCTGCCCCCCCTCCCCTGCCCTCTCCTCACTTCCCCTCCCCCCTTCCTCTCCCTCCCTGCCTCCCCCTCCTCATCTCCCATCCCCTCCCCACACCCTGTGCGTATGTGTGTCAGGGGGACGTGCACATTTGTCAACGCATAACTGTGTGTGTTAGGAAAAGAGAGAGAGAGAGAGAGAGAGATGTGGTAGGAAGGGAGACAGGGGGCTGGGTAGAAAGCAAGAAAAGTAGACTATATGTAAAAGTATGAAATAGTTCCTTTTTTCATTTGGTATAGAAAAAAAAGCGAAAAGGCAAGGATGTTTTCAATTCGAAAGATGGGTAACAAAATGGGAGATTTAAAGGGAAACTGTTTCACAAGTTTTGGGAGAAATGATAGAGGAGAAAAGTAAGAAAGGGGTGAGAGAGGGAGACATTGAAAGAAAAGATAATATTTCAATGAAAACTGCATGATCTGTTTAGTATTTTTGGGAGGGTGGAGTAAAAGGAAAGTAAAACCAGTGTGTGTGTGTGTGTGTGGGGGGGGGGGGGGGGGGGGGGGGAGAGAGAGAGAGAGAGAGAGAGAGAGAGAGAGAGAGAGAGAGAGAGAGAGTGTTTGGAGGGGCAATTAAAGGTGAATGAATATCAGAGATGTTTTACATATTTTTTGGAGGATCCAGAGATGTCAATAGTGGGGAAGAGAGAGATGAATTTGAAATAACGAAAAATAGCCTTAAAAAATCTCCCCTTGATTTATCCCTTTTTCACATATGTGGGCAGAGAACAAATAAAGATAATGTAATATTAAAAATATGAAATTGGAAGAAATTTATTTCAGCTGAAAGGGTAATATATAGGAAAACTAACTCATATTTTCTTATTAGAGAAGGAAAGTTGCTGCTCACCATATAGCGGAGGTGCTGAGTTGCGATAGGCACAACAAAAATTATAATTGTGTGAATCTTTTTGTTGGGTCTATCGCGACTCAGCATCTCCACTATATAGTGAGTAGTAACTTTCCTTCTCTGATATTGGTACATTCCAACCTGGACTTTCCATTGTTTGATTCATATTTTCTTATCTCATGTTCAATATTTTTCCATCACCAAGTGATCTTCCACTGGCTTTTGCTGTCAGAAAATTGAGCAGAAGGACGAGTAAAAATAATAAAATGCTTTCAGTGCTGTGAAATCTTATCCAGAGTCCTCCATTGTTTCTGGTCTCAATCATGTCATGGCACAGAATCTTTGAGGCATTGGACATAATTGCCAAAAGAGGCAACTTCCTCCCACGCTTCAAGAATGCAGTTCCAACAGGCATAAAGCTATTACCAGTTGGTTTTGTGGCCAGTTCTCTGAAACTGTTTGTGCTACTGCCTTCCACATATATTCCATTGGGTTCATATCGGCAGCCGGTGGTGGCTAGTCCATGACATTAATGTCCATCTTGGGCATTTTCTACTGAACGATTCTGGACTTATGCACAGGTCAATGGTATTCCTGTAGTGTGAATTCTCCTTCACTATATAGCATTCACACTCAAGGCAGCATCATGTTTTTCAGTATGTGACTGCACTGCATACCATCAAGGGTTCCCTCAGTTCTATGAAGAATTCCTGCTCCTCTTGCAGAAATCCAACGCCAGTAGGAAATAGATAGCCAGCCACATCCTCTTGATGTCACTACACATTCTTCACAATGTCTTGTCCTTGATGCTGGTAAACTTTGAACTGTCGTTGCTCATGGAAAGCACCTTCCCATCTGTGAAAATTATGTTTTCCCATACCGCATTCAGATGGAGCTCTGAAAATGGCAACTGACAGAACGTATTTTCCTCACTGAGTTTTTATTTTACAGCAATATTTGTGCATGCAGTCCAGCTTTCCTCAGCTTTTGACAAACTGTGTTACTGGAACCATGGAAGTTTGTCTCTTGCCACAACTGCTTCGCGTTTAGGAAGGGACTTACATACAAACTCTGTGTGAGCCAGGAATTCTGCTGATGATCCTTTTTTAACATCATTCTTCCACCATCTGTTTGTGATAGTGGATTGCATGTTGTACCTTCTCCCAGCATCTTTAATCAAAAGCTTGCATTCTTCAGTCAGAGCGATGACTCAGTCTTGAACTGAATGCTCCCAGTAAGCCATTGCAACTGACGGTCCACGATATTATTTCTGCTCACTGCTCTTATGCTGATGCCTGGGAAGGAAGTAAACATGTTGCTGTCAAAAGGGGCGGCAGTGGTGACAGACTTGCCACTTAAAGACTGCCTGTAAGACTATGTGGCTCCAGCCTGTGGAGACCACTTAGGCCACAACAGAGATGGTTTTTCACGTGTCATAGTTTCGGATCCCACATATGACATGGATGATTTTGTTTTGCATTTATGTTCATCTGTGCATCACCTTTGTTTATCCCTGAGTAAACATTTGTGATCTAATTCTTAAGAAACTTTCTTGAATTTGAAACAATAATTGATAACTGTACAGTAAATTTGCTAAATGCCAGTAATTAGTGGCTATTGCAGATGTGTCAGAGTCTTAGATATAAAGTCCATCTGGCTGATCTGCTATCGCAGATGGAACGAAGATGGAAAGAAGAGATCGCTAGTTCTTCAAATTTGGTCCAAGGCTGACCCACTGTAACATAACATGTCCTGTTGAATTCTTAAGTAAAAGGAAAAAAAATCAGGTGTACTGGAAATAGTTACAGCAGACATATATGTAATTAATGTCAGGTGGTTGTTGGTTTGTCCTGAATATCATGTATTTATTGGGTCCAGAGACCAAGTCCAGTGATAGGCTTTTGACATTCTAAGGTTCCACCCATCTAATAGGTTGATATTTAATCCACAGTTCCAAATACACAGGCAATGTCCATTCCCAAAGTCATTCTTGATGTGAATTTGTGTAGCTTTAAACAATACATGTTACTGCCACTTAATAGATGTTGTTTGAATGCAGGATACCCAAAAACTCATGAATGTGCCAGGTATGTGATACACATGGTTGGTAAGTCAATATGTCTGTGTACTGCAGATGTCTCCTGTGTCCCACGCAGCTGCAGCTAGGCTTACTTTGGAGGACGACCATGTGGTCAAAAAGAAATTTCTATAAATGCCTTCGATATCATCAGCATGATGAGAGATAAATCAACATTAGTTCAATATGCTATGTCTGACAAATGCCATAAACACGTTTGACAACACCTCAGTTACAGTCATCCATCTGCAGTCAGCACCATGAGCATATTACAGTTAAGCGGAGATCAGCAGTTTGAGTTGAACCCACAGCATGGTAACAACATCCAATTGTGCATTCATTTGTTTATCTATGTTTCTTTCTTATGCAGTAAGAGTTCTGCTACTGTTCAAATGCCTCCCACAACTTCCTCCACTGCTCAGTGTCCATACTATTGTTGCCATGATGGTTGATCACAAGATTGCATCTCACCTCATTGTCACCAGTTGGTAGGTGTCCCCTTCTCATTGTTCCATTTTGCAGTGTTAGTCTGATTGTAATCTATTTGTAAATAATTGTAGGACTATATATGACAAGAACCTCAATAATATTGTAAATCCCCTGAAGGAATTAAAGACCTTTTGCCATAGAAAAGTTTGTGGAATTGCATTTCACAGTGTTAACATTGTACTGTATCACGCACAAGCATGGTAATAGAAACAGAAATAATAGTTCAACACATATGATGGATAATATTTGTTTGTATATAATCGAGCATTGTGATGCAACATATTGGTTGATTAGGGCAGCAAGTGGAAGATATAGCAGATCATGAGTTTCACTGTTTTTAGTCTTTACCACAACATGTGGTTTGCATTCAATGAATTACTGAGCTTAAAACACATTGATTGCCCTTATGTCACTACTTGAGATGTGAACGTCTGAGTTCTAACGTCTCTGAGATCTTTTAACAGTGGGCATACTTTTTTCTAGTAGCCTGTAACATACTCAATATTTTACGCTAATATTGTATGACAATTAGGTGATCCAGTAATGGTGTGTTACTAATTTGATAATATTGCCCATCCATAATAGCTTTAAGTACTGTATGTAGGTGCAGAAATACTCACAACATCCTTACTCATTCAATCTTGGTTGAAGTGTTCTGTCATTAAATTATTGGGGAATTGTAACCACTGCTTTAAACATTTAGGGATAGTAAGTGTTAGATGTAGCTGTACTAATTTATAGTGTTTCTTACATTGAATTGATAATGGTTTGATGTTCCATTCTGTCTTACAAAAGTAGCTCTCCAAATGTTGCTTTTATGGTTGCATATTTTTTCTGCTGTAAGACACCATATCTTTCATGACTTTAGCTACTTGAAGAAAATTTGTGACTCGAGCTACTTCAAGAAAACTATGTGAATGATAGCAAAACCAATATGTAGTAAGAACAGCTAATTCATTTGTCTCACACTCTATTTCATAATTTGCCTAAACATTGCCTGAAATATTGCCATCATTTCTTTCTAGTGAATTTGTACAAATGATAAAAAAACTGGAAACAAGTAGGTCTGAACTCTGCACCTGTAGGTTACCATACCACTCTTCTATCCATTATGCCATGAAGAACAGATGTGAGAGTAGTCTCTTTGAACACATGACTCCATATGTTCATAGGAGGTAATTCTGTGGCTTTAATCATCATACCAAAATGTAGAATGCTGAAGATTAGATGGGTAGATTACTCAACTAATGAGGAGGTATTGAATAGAATTGGGGAGAAGAGGAGTCTGTGGCACAACTTGACCAGAAGAAGGGATCGGTTGGTAGGACATGTTCTGAGGCATCAAGGGATCACCAATTTAGCACTGGAGGACAGCGTGGAGGGTAAAAATCGTAGAGGGAGATCAAGACATGAATACACTAAGTAGATTCAGAAGGATGTAGGCTGCAATAGGTACTGGGAGATGAAGAAGCTTGCACAGGATAGAGTAGCATGGAGAGCTACATCAAACCAGTCTCAGGACTGAAGACCACAACAACAACCACCAAAATGTAAATGTGTGAAGCTATAATTTCAAGTTGTAAAAGACAAATATGAGTGGTTTTAGAAAATAAAAAACTTGTTGGTAAAATTAGTCTTCCATTCTTAGTTATCCTGAATGGTAAGTAGAGAGCCCATATAAGCATGTTCTTAGATGTTTTATAGCCTCTGTTCCAAATATTTATAGGCATTCATGTGCTGTCGCTGTGATTCAAACATTGAGTCAGGTCCATAATATGTCATAAAATAAAGAATCCTTAGCACATGGGGCAGAGATGAATACAGAGTGAGTGTCATTTATTGAATCAATGACCCACTTTGTCTCTCTGACATCATGCCCTGGTCCAGTTTTTATGCTGTTATTGCCAAATGGTCTTATTTTTCTGCTCTTTTGTCAACAATGGGCCACTTTTTTTGTGTAGGTGTACAAACCAATATCACCTATAAGCCATCATTTTTTGTGTGTAACAATAACAGACATGAAAATAAATATATACATCCCACAGAACCATCCTACAACCACGCAGTAAATTTCTTCTGCATTTTTACTTCCTCGAGTCCCAAATTGTCTTCCACAGCTCTCTTTAAAACAGCCTGATGAGTTGCTTAGTTTCCTGTTACTCAAGTGTATTCCTCATGTTCACTTCATGTTTTTCCTCTTTTGTTTAAGTTTATACATCCCAGTTTTCTTCAGTATTCCCCTGCTGTGTATACCTGTATTTAGTGCTCCCTGATGTTGTTTGTATTTCTTTTCCTCTCCCTGTAGATTCTGCTCTATTTATTTAAATAATTTCAGAAAAGCATCCATATCCATAGATAAATCCCATTCCCACAATCTGTACCTAAATTGCTGCTTAAACATTTATCTAATGAGGGATTGTTCAACTCTAGCAAATCATTTTTCAAACACTCATCAGAGGTGTTGTAATGTTGCATAACATAATATGAGAATTCCCACCATGCAACTTTTAATTCGCTTCCACGCAGGAAACTAGACACACATTGAATGCTATTGTAAAAAGTAACAACACCTGAAATCAGGGGTTACACTAATGCACAGTCTAACAGTGAAATGTTCCATAGTCACGAAAACAATAAGGTGGATGGGGGCCCATGGCTGTTTGTGATGGCACAGTGGTTGCTGTGCTATCTGTGCCATGTGAGCCAGCCTCGTTAGGCCAGCTGTGGGGGTGCACAGCACACTGTTTAATTATGCTTGCTCACTGTTTAGGCTTACAACACTCCGTCCCCTTTGGGGAAATCTGTTCACCATGGAGATGGTCCATGTCTTCATCCCCCTTGTTGTTGTTGTTGTTGTTGTTGTTGTGGTCTTCAGTCCTGAGACTGGTTTGATGCAGCTCTCCATGCTACTCTATCCTGTGCAAGCTTCAGCATCTCCCAGTACCTACTGCAACCTACATCCTTCTGAATCTGCTTAGTGTATTCATCTCTTGGTCTCCCCCTACGATTTTTACCCTCCACACTGCCCTCCAATACTAAATTGGTGATCCTTTGATGCCTCAGAAGATGTCCTACCAACCGATCCCTTCTTCTGGTCAAGTTGTGCCACAAACTTCTCTTCTCCCCAATCCTATTCAATACTTCCTCATTGGTTATGTGATCTACCCATCTAATCTTCAGCATTCTTCTGTAGCACCACATTTTGAAAGCTTCTATTCTCTTCTTGTCCAAACTATTTACCGTCCATGTTTCACTTCCATACAAATACTTTCAGAAATGACTTCCTGACACTTAAATCTATACTTGATGTTAACAAATCTCTCTTCTTCAGAAACGCTTTCCTTGCCATTGCCAGTCTGAATTTTATATCCTCTCTACTTCGACCCTCATCAGTTATTTTGCTCCCCAAATAGCAAAACTCCTTTACTACTTTAAGTGTCTCATTTCTGAATCTAATACCCTCAACATCACCCGACTTAATTCGACTACATTCCATTATCCTTGTTTTGCTTTTGTTGATGTTCATCTTATATCCTCCCTTCAAGACACCATCCATTCCGTTCAACTGCTCTTCCAAGTCGTTTGCTGTTTCTGACAGAATTACAATGTCATCGGCGAACCTCAAAGTTTTTATTTCTTCTCCCTGGATTTAAATACCTACTCCGAATTTTTCTTTTGTTTCCTTTACTGCTTGCTCAATATACAGATTGAATAGGATTGGGGAGAGGCTACAACCCTGTCTTTCTCCCTTCCCAACCACTGCTTCCCTTTCATGTCCCTCGACTCTTATAACTGCCATCTGGTTTCTGTACAAATTGTAAATAGCCTTTCACTCCCTGTATTTTACCCCTGCCACCTTTAGAATTTGAAAGAGAGTATTCCAGTCAACATTGTCAAAAGCTTTCTCTAAGTCTACAAATGCTAGAAACGTAGGTTTGCCTTTCCTTAATATTTCTTCTAAGATAAGTCGTAAGGTCAGTATTGCCTCACGTGTTTCAGTATTTCTACGGAATCCAAACTGATCTTCCCCGAGGTCGGCTTCTACTAGTTTTTCCATTCATCTGTAAAGAATTCGTGTTAGTATTTTGCAGCTGTGGCTTATTAAACTGATTGTTCGGTAATTTTCACATCTGTCAACACCTGCTTTCTTTGGGATTGGAATTATTTTATTCTTCTTGAAGTCTGAGGGTATTTCGCCTGTTTCATACATCTTGCTCACCAGATGGTAGAGTTTTGTCAGGACTGGCTCTCCCAAGGCTGTCAGTAGTTCCAATGGAATGTTGTCTACTCTGGGGGCCTTGTTTCGACTCAGGTCTTTCAGTGCTCTGTCAAACTCTTCACACAGTATCGTATCTCCCATTTCATCTTTATCACCTCCTCTTCCATTTCCATAATATTGTCCTCAAGTGCATCACCCCTGTATAGACCCTCTATATACTCCTTCCACCTTTCTGCTTTCCCTTCTTTGCTTAGAACTGGGTTTCCATCTGAGCTCTTGATGTTCATACAAGTGGTTCTCTTATCTCCAAAGGTCTCTTTAATTTTCCTGTAGGCAGTATCTATCTTACCCCTAGTGAGATAAGCCTCTACATCCTTACATTTGTCCTCTAGCCATCCCTGCTTAGCCATTTTGCACTTCCTGTCGATCTCATTTTTGAGACGTTTGTATTCCTTTTTGCCTGCTTCATTTACTTCATTTTTATTTTTTCTCCTTTCATCAATTAAATTCAATATTTCTTCTGTTACCCAAGGATTTCTACTAGCCCTCGTCTTTCTACCTACTTGATCCTCTGCTGCCTTCACTACTTCATCCCTCAAAGCTACCCATTCTTCTTCTACTGTATTTCTTTCTCCCATTCCTGTCAATTGTTCCCTTATGCTCTCCCTGAAACTCTGTACAACCTCTGGTTCTTTCAGTTTATCCAGGTCCCATCTTCTTAAATTCCCACCATTTTGCAGTTTCTTCAGTTTTAATCTACAGGTCATAACCAATAGATTGTGGTCAGAGTCCACATCTGCCCCTGGAAATGTCTTACAATTTAAAACCTGGTTCCTGAATCTCTGTCTTACCATTATATAATCTATCTGATACCTTTTAGTATCTCCAGGGTTCTTCCATGTATACAGCCTTTTATCATGATTCTTAAACCAAGTGTTAGCTATGATTAAATTGTGCTCTGTGCAAAATTCTACCAGGTTGCTTCCTCTTTCATTTCTTAGCCCCAGTCCATATTCACCTACTACATTTCCTTCTCTCTCTTTTCCTACACTCGAATTCCAGTCATCCATGACTATTAAATTTTCGTCTCCCTTCACTACCTGAATAATTTCTTTTATTTCATCATACATTTCTTCAATTTCTTTGTCATCTGCAGAGCTAGTTTGCATATAAACTTGTACTACTGTAGTAGGTGTGGGCTTCATATCTATCTTGGCCACAATAATGCGTTCACTATGCTGTTTGTAGTAGCTTACCCGCATTCCTATTTTCCTATTCATTATTAAACCTACTCCTGCATTACCCCTATTTGACTTTGTGTTTATAACCCTGTAGTCACCTGACCAGAAGTCTTGTTCCTCCTGCCACCGAACTTCACTAATTCCCACTACATCTAACTTTAACGTATCCATTTCCCTTTTTAAATTTTCTAACCTACATGCCTGATTAAGGGGTCTGACATTCCACGCTCCGATCCGTAGAACGCCAGTTTTCTTTCTCCTGATAATGACATCCTTTTGAGTAGTCCCCACCCGGAGAGTCCGGAATATTTTACACAAGAGGACGCCATCATCATTTGATCATACAGTAAAGCTGCATGCCCTCGGGAAAAATTACGGCCGTAGTTTCCCCTTGCTTTCAGCCGTTCGCAGTACCAGCACAGCAAGGCCGTTTTGGTTATTGTTACAAGGCCAGATCAATCAATCATCCAGACTGTTGCCCTTGCAACTACTGAAAAGGCTGCTGCCCCTCTTCAGGAACCACACGTTTGTCTGGCCTCACAACAGATACCCTCCGTTGTGGTTGTACCTACGGTACGGCTATCTGTATCACTGAGGCACGCAAGGCATCCCCATTAAGTATTAGAATAGCTTTCTTTATCTCATTATCTCATTATACATTCTTTCAACCTCTTCCTGATCTGCAGAGCTAGTTGGCATATAAACTTGTACTACTGTGGTAAGTGTTGGCTTCATATATGCCTCACAGGATGTTCAGTATGCTGTCCTTAGTAGCACACTCGCATTTCTGCTTTCTTATTAGGCCTCTTCATGCATTATTGATTACCAGGTACTGATCTGACCACAAACCATGTTCTTCCTGCCACCACACGCCACTAACTCCTACTGTATCTAACTTCAGCGTATTCATTTTCCATTTTAAACTCTCTATCCTATGTACCCAATTAAGGGATTTCACAGTCCTACTTCTCTTAGTATGCTAGTTTTGTTTTTGCAGATGTAATCCTCTAGAGTAGTCCCTGCCCAGAGGTCTGAATGGGGACAATTTTGTGTGGAATATTTTACCCAAGAGGACACCATCAGTATTAAGCCATACAGTAGAGCTGCATGTCCTCAGGAAAAATAATAACTGTAATTTTCTCTTGATTTCATCCATTTACAGTGCTATCATAGCAAGGCCATGTTTGTTAAAGTTGCAAGGCTGGATCAGCCAGCCATCCAGACTACTGCCCCTTCTGAAAAAGCTGCTGCCCCTCTTCACGAGCCACAGTTTTGTCTGGCCTCTCTGAAAATACCTTTTCATTGTGGTTTTAGCTACACTGATGAACTAAAACATTGTGTCTACTGCCCACGATGACATTGGATCCTGCCTGGTAGCATTGCAGGCACGTGACACAGTAACAAAAGTATGGAAGTGGATCAGACTCAGACGGGGGATTACCCTAGTGAAGATATGGGCTGCAGCTGGGGAAATCCAGTGAGATAAGTGACTTTGAGAAATGGCAGATTATTATTACACAAAGCCTGTGAACGACTATCTTGGAAATGGCACAGCTGGTTGCATATTCATGTGCTATTGTCATGATTATCTACAGAAAGAGGTAAAACAGTGTAACTACCACCTCAATAAGACCATGGTTCGTGAGCTACCATACTTCTACCTGTTATTCAAAATCAACAAATTTAGATAATCACATAAGTTTAGGAGTAGTGCATAGTGAGGCATAAATTTAATTTACTTTTGAACTTGCATTATTTTCCAAATTTCCCCACTTTTGCCATTATACAATTTGTCATTGCCTAAATATAGAACATTATTCTCAACAAAAGACAAGGAACCCAAATCAATATGGTTATTAGTTTTGTGTCTCATATTATGGTTATGTGTGTCACAGTTCTTGTGTAACTGATTTTTTATTGCCATTGAACAGGAAATATAGTGGAGCACATGAATTATTTTTCAAATAGTGTAAAATTTGTAGGACCAAAGATTGATGCAAATATTGTGAGAAAAATACTCTGTGATATCAGTGACACTGACACACAAATGGTTGTTTTCTATTAATTGAATTGTATTTAAGAATAACTTTTTGCTTTCATAGTACAGTAAAGTAATTCCCCTCTGAGGTTAAGCAAAATAAAGAACAATATAAAATTTAGTATATTCAGAAAAAATTGTAAAGCTGTTTTGTACATACAGCATGTAGGAAATTGTTAGTGAATAAACTACAACAAACATGAAAAATATTCTCTAAAATGGATTATCTTAGATAATATGTAAAATAAAGGAAAGGCAACCACTCACCTTTAGCCGACTTTTATGTACACCACACATCAATCAGCTGTAGGTGAGTGGTGGCCTTTCCTTTATTTTTATGTACAGGGTGTACATAAAGTCCAGGAATACTTTTAATTATTTATTGCACAAGAACCAAACATTGTACAGAAATCATACAGATGTCATTTTCAAGAGAAACTCTACAGCTGTTCAACGGATGTTTAGAACCAATTATGGTAAGAAGCCACTAACAAGGAAGGCCATTTACCACTGTCACAACAAATTTGTTGAAATGGGTTGCTTGTGCCTGGCAAAGAGAGGCGGACGTCCCAGTGTGAATGAACTGAATGTGGAGTGCGTACGAGAGACATTCGTAAGGAGTCCAAATAAATTGGTGCTTCATGCATCCCGTGAACTTGAAATGGCTCCATGGACTGTGTGAAAAGTCCTGCGACCGAAGCTGTCTATGAAACCATTCAAATTGGAGCTAGTGCAGAAGCTCAATGATGACAACGAAGACAAGCGTTATGAGTTTTGTTTGCAGTTGCAACAATTGATGAGGATGGGGATGGCATTGTTGATTGCTTAAATTTTAGTGACAATGCCACTTTTCACACGAATGGGAAAGTGAACAGGCATAATTGTCCAATCTTGGGTACAGAGCATCCACACGAATGCATTGAATTTGAGCCTGATTCCCCAAAGGTAATGTTTTTTTGTGCCTTGTCACATTGAAAAATGTACGGGCCATTCTTCTTTGCCGAGAGCACTGTCACAGGATATGCCTACTTGGACATGTTGCAGCAATAGCTGATGGCACAAATGCAATTGGAGTTGCCATTCATCTTTCAGCAGGATGGTGCTCCACCCCATTTTCATCGTGAAGTTCATGGGTACCTGAACATGGAACTGCTGTGTTGATGGATCAGCCATACTACAGAAAGGGACAACTTTTTCATGAATTGGCCTCCCTGATCACCAGATCTCACTTCACGTGACTTTTTTCTGTGGGGACACGTATGGTGTATGTACTGCCTCTACCACGTGATGTTGCAGAGCTCAAGGAGAGAATATGGGAAGTGATTGCCACAGTCAACAATGCTGTGCTAGGACGGGTATGGCAAGAATTCGATTACCATATTGATGTCCACCAGGTCGCTCTTGGTTTGCTTATCAAATGTTTGTAAAAAAAACTTTCAGAGTTTTTGTTCAAAATGCATTATATATGACAGTGTTTAGTTCTTGTGCAATAAGTAATTGAAAGTGTTCTCGTGCTTTATGTACACCCTGTGTTATCTATCCAGGAATTTCCAGTGTTGTTATGGCAGACAGGATCTCTTTATATAGGTCAGTGGCCATAACCATGCACAAACACACCAAGTTTTCAGTCTTGGTCACACTTCATTATTTCTGACTTTGCTTATGTGTTTCAGCTAACTGCCATTATTGGACTGAATGCTTTAAAACATCACTGTAATGTATATAGCCAAATTATAATGTTAAATAGTACATACTCATACAAAGTGTACGTGTACCGTAGTATGCACCTACGCTTGATACGAGTATGTAGTACTTGGTGATATACATTGCATTGATGTTGGCAGTTAGCCAAAATGCATAATCAAAATCAGAACTAATAAACTGTGACAAAGAGTGAAAAATTTTGTGCATTTGTTATTATCTTAGATGAGCTAGCCAAGATATCAAAGAATTATGACTAAAGAAATAATATATAACAGAAACATGAAAAATTATAACTGAAAGATGAGACTAAGGCACTTGCAGTGGTACGTAATAAGAAGGGAGGAAGGCAAGTCACCAAAATGGATCTAATGTGTGTTACAATATAAAGAAGAAAGAGAGGATGACAAATGACATGGAGAGAAAAAATTGGATAGTTTTGTCATACAGGACAGTGTTTCAAACAAAGGTTACTAGAAATAAAGGAAGTGGTGGAAATTGAAATTGGGGAGTTGATTAGTTATATAAAGATCCTCCCAGTACAACTGCGACATGATTATGTATGTAGTGGAAGTGCTCTTAGAAATTAGTTACACATTATGTAGATTCTTTCCTGTATACATATTATAATCAAACTAGTGTGTTGTATTTGTCTTTTTTTCAGTTGCTACTGGCTTCCCAAGTGGGCAGTATCCATTGGAAACACGTCTTGCAGAAATCAAGTATGCTGTATCATCTGGTGCCACAGAAATAGATGTTGTTGTGGATCGGTCTCTAGTGCTTTCTCAACGGTGGAAAGCTCTGTATCGAGAGATTAGAATGATGGCTGAAGCATGTGGCAGAGCCCATTTCAAGGTTATACTGGCTGTAGGGGAGCTGGGAACATTGAATAATATATATCGGGCATCCCTTGTTGCAATGATGGCAGGAGCACATTTTATCAAAACATCCACTGGTAAGTAATGAGTAGTTGGGAAACACAGGTGGTACTAGTAACTGGCTCAGATGTAAAAGTAACAATGGTTATGCATCCACACTGAATTTGTTAGAAAAGTGTTCCATGGAATTTTGCATAATACATCATAATTATGTGGAAAAAGTGAATATTACAGGCTAATAGTTTAATTTTAATTAATTTACAATTTCATAATGACCATTTACATATCCATTCATGTAATAGAAGGAAATATTTGGTTTAATTAAAAAAAATTGTTTATTTCCTTACTTCAGTCATTTATAAATAAGAATTGTTCTTTACAATGGATAGAATTGTCCAAACGAACACTTTTTAGCTTTATTTTACATTATAGTAACATTAATGTTTGCCCACATTTTTTCTTTCATCTTAATGAAATGGAATATGTACGAAAAATGGCACATTAGCTATTGTTGTTCAGACATCTTCAGTACACTGAATGTGCAGCTGCTGGCAACCACAGCAGAACCTCACACTTGATGCATCAGAAAGGAAGTAGCTTGTGTACCAATTGTCAATTGTAAGGTTCCTGTTCGAACATTTTGTAGGCACCACAGATCTTTTCACTACATCACCTGGAGCATTAGATACCCAATATTACCCTTCTGGTAACATGTCGCTGTAGACCTCCAGATTATTGCAATGAAATGTTTTTGCATCACATAGTGCAAACACTTTTATCTCACATACATCTTCTTTGTTGGGTATGTACTGAAGCCATCTACAGTGGGCTCTGAAAGGGTGAAGCATTTCATCTACTGTGGTGAATTCGCTCAGGCTGTAAGAACTTTGGCACTTAGCAAAAAAATTGCTGCCAACTTATCAGTATTTCTCCTGTCATTCTTCATTTCCATGTCATCAAACTTCATACAGTATAGAAGAAACCCTTTGTATCTCATGCAACCCTAAGTTGTTGCTTTCCTGTTCCATTTGTCGCTCAGAGTCCCAGTACATTATCAAGATGGACTTTTCTTGTACCAGTCAAAAAAAGAATCTCAAACGCAGCCATTATTTCATGTCTTGATGTTACTATAGTACCTCTTTTGTGCAAGAATTGGTGTGTCTCTCACTGTCTGTTTATATGCATATTTGTATAGTTTAAGATTTCATCAATAATGTTAAGGTCAGTTATTTTCAAAGAAACACTAACTTCATTAGTTATATCTGCCAAATTTTTCTTTGGACCTGGTAGAATTTGCACGATGTTTTTTCTCTTGGTGCCTGACATGTTAGTACACTCACTTGTACACCAACACGTATCTTTGTATTTTCCAATAAAGAACTCCCACATATTAGCTGTCTCTTTGAGATCACCACCATTCAAGCTCAGATTGATTGCTATGGCCCTCATAGTCAATGTTATCATCACTCCAATCCATTTCACTTTCCTCCAGGTCTGAAAAGTCTAAGTAGATCTCATCCTCACTTTCTCCGAGTAGTTTGTGAATTTTCTTATCTCATACAGCCTTTGAACTGAAATAAAGCATCAAAAGAAATGAAATGGATGGATAAGTTGTGATGCCATTATTACTAAATTAACATTTAATGTGTACCCGTACAAAATAAAAAACAGTGAACAAGTTTAGTTAACTTTTTACTACACTTACCTCTGCTTATTGACTGTTGGAACAAATCTTGCAACTGTCACACGAGCAGATGCATATTGTACTGTTTACAACATTTGACACTTCATTGCTTAAAATTCATAAAACAAACTGAGAAAGCGAATTGAAGGAAATGAAGCCGCTTTAATATTGTCAAGAAAACATCGACAATGGAATATGGGACAAAGGTGACTGAATAGTTCAAGATTAAGACATCGATTAGGCGTAAAAACCACTGCTGTATACTTTTTACGACAGTGTACCCACTCAAGGGTTAAACAGTCTTTAACTGTATATAGACACTTGTTAGTGCTCAGTGTAAAGATAAGCAGATGCTTCATTTCAAATGTTTGAGAAAAACAGCAGCAGAGTAGTGTAAGAGGAAAATCAGTAATCTGGTTAGCACTAATTGCAACTGGTTGTTACTATACTTTCCACAAGTAGTTTGCAGTGACCACTTCTTCCAATTGATGCGATGCAGTAGTGATTCTGCACGGCATGGACTGAACAAGTTCTTCTTAGGTTTCTCGAAGTATCTGGCACCAGACGTCTATTCACAGGTCACACAATTCCTGTAAATTTAAGGTCTGGCAGTTTGTAGGATGGACCTGGGCCCAGTTGTTTACCATTGGGTTTATATCAGGCGAATTTGGAAGCTAAGACATCAACATCAGTTCATGATGCTCCTTAAATCACTGTAGCATGATTCTAGGTTTTTG